>NW_021821402.1:0-75255 GCF_901001135.1 Rhinatrema bivittatum | reverse complement strand
TCTGTACTTTCTCTTGGTGTGTCTCTGTCTTTCTCTATCGTCATCTCTTACTGCAGAAGGCTGCTTCATTGTTTCATCTGCCCAGCTACTGCTGCAAGTGTGAGTGACTTAACCCTGTCCCCCAGCTATTCTCTAATCAGATCCTCCCATAAGATAATTGCTAGGGCTTTGGGGTGGGTGTAATTCCTCATGGCAGCTATATTACTGAATATTGCTTTCCACCCAAATAGTTCTAATCAAAGAAGAAATAAAAGATTTGGTCACTATGAAAGTACAGAGACTAGAAAGAGACACGTGATGATTCATCACAATGGGGCCAAGGCAATACTGGGCACTCCGCTTAGCATGGGGCTGAGCATGCAGTTAGATGCACATTTTAGGAGTGCTAAATAATGGGCACCCATTCAATACAGGGATTAGTGCATCCATAATGCACGCACAAACTCGCCACATAGCAAATAGTGCCAATGGCATGTAATTCCTATTTAACTGTGGCAATTATCTATTACTACCCAATGCAGTAATGCGCACCCAAATTTCATGTGTCCAGAATTCGTTTTTTTTACGTTCAAAATTTTGCGCCTGCCTTACCCTGGAGTTATTGTACTGGAGCAAGTGGTAGCTGGTGGTTCATGAAGGTTTCCTGCTTTTCACTCATGGAAACGCTTTACTTCCTTGTTATGCTTTTTTCTTGCATGTGCAAGCAAGAATAAGGGCAGCCAGATGAGGGAAGGCAATTGCAAATAATCCTGCTAATGATAGAAAACCAGAAAACCACACAGCGTTGCAGGCACAGGTTAGCAAATAGCTCATTTAAATCCTATACATTTGTCACTTGGAGTCCCAATTCCTGGGCCATTACAAGAAACCTGGACTTCGGCATCTATTACATTCGTCAAAAGTATGCCTTAAGGATGCCAAGAAATTGAACGGCCATTACTAGATAATGGACGCGTCTGTGAAAGGCCCACGTCTTGAGCGTTCTCAATTAACAAGGGCCTTTTATGAACCCTGAAGTCTTGGGCCTGTTTAAAAACATGCACTTTTGGATCCAACCTGCCCCACAGCTGTGATAGTCTGAGGATGTGGTTAGGGAAGTTGGTCTAAAAGGGTTTAAAAAAACATCTGGTAGTTCCTAGAGTGGAAGTCCATGAAATGTTATTGACCTATAAGTAGTAGTATCTTGTTTGTGTACTTGTGACTTTTGGATTGGCCGCTGTTTGACTTAATGAACCCTTGGAATGACCCAGTATGACATGTCCTGTGTTCTTATATTCCTATGTTGTTATATTTACAGGTGCAGCCAGCCATCCATAGACCCTGCAGGCAGCATCTTATTCAGCCATGCACAACTCTCCTTGGATTGCCTGAGTCAGAACTGGTGTGAAGATACCATCTCAGCTCTCAGGCAATTGAGACACTGTATGAGGACCTGCGCAATGATATTGATCCAGTCCCTCTCACAACCATGTATACCCTGGGCTGGCGAAACTTGGTGGCAGGATCTGGGGCATGGATTAAAAAAAATCCCATTATGGATGCCTTCTACAGGCATCCAAGAATTGAGCACTGGTAAATCTTTAACGGATGTCACTATGTCACAGGGGCTGACGGTTGGCCCCTGTGACATAGTAAGGACAAAGGCTATCGGCGCCATTTTGAATACTGGCAGTCGACAGCCTTAATGCAGGAGATCGCTTCTGGACCCCCGCTGGACCACCATGGACTTTTGGCAAGTCTTGTGGGGGTCAGGAGGATCCCCCAAGACTTGCCAAAAGTCCCTGGTGGTCCAGCGGGGGTCCGGGAGCGATCTCCTTCACTCGGGCCGTCAGCTGCCAGTAATCAAAATGGCGCCAATACCCTTTGCCTTACTATGTCACAGGGGCTACCACTGCCATTGGTCGGCCCCTGTCACATGGTAGGAGCACAAGATGGCACCAGGAGAGCAGGAGACACTCCGAGACCCCTGCTGGACCACCAGGGAATTTAGGCAAGTCTTAGGGGGGGATCAGGAGGGTGGGGGGTTGTAGTTAATTAAATTAAAAGGGAAACAAATAAGAATGGCATGTATCAACGGATCGGGGGTCCCCTTTGAACGGATACAACGTATCTGGCCCCGAAGAATATGAATGGTGTATGAAACGTATCCGGCTCCTCTGCACATCCCTAGAAAAAGCAAACAAACAAGCAGAAAGAAAACGCTTCTTACCTTTTGTAAATGAAGAAATTGAACCAAGTTAAATGGATCTCCTGCAACAGTGAATTCCATGAATTCAAGTTACCAGTTCACACTAGTCTGTAGCAAGTAAAGATCCAATTTGAACTGATCACAAAAGGTCTGTTTGCCTCTCAGCAGTGATTTATATATCCTGCAGACTGAATTATGATGCATATGCTGACATCACATTGGGGAAGCAGAAGTGAATTTCAAAATATAACAATTTTAATTCAAATTTCCTGTATTACAGTTGACAGAAGTCCTTTTGACAGATATACGCACCCACATATTGCATATGTGATGTTATATGGATGTCCAATGCAATAAAATGTGTAGCACTATGGACACTCTGTTTTGAACAATGCACGCTTTTTTTGTGTGCTTTTAATTTCAGTTCCGTTTGAATACTGCATCCAGGGCACAGAAGATAGGATGTGTGCGCATTCAAAAAGCGTGTGTCCATAATGGATGCATGCTCTTTACAAGCATTTTATTACATCAGGCCCAATATGTACCCACCACTTAGATCTTGATGGTTTGGAAGTTCATATTTATTAGTAGGGATGTGAATCGTTTTTTGACGATTTAAAATATCGTCCGATATATTTTAAATCGTCAAAAATCATTAGGGCCATGATACAATACCAATTCCCCCGATTTATCGTCAAAAAATCGTAAATCGGGGGAAGGGGGAGGGCAGGAAAACCGGCACACTAAAACCCCCTAAAACCCACCCCCGACCCTTTAAATTAAATCCCCCACCCTCCCGAACCCCCCCCCCAAATGCCTTAAATTACCTGGGGGTCCAGCGGCGGTCCGGAACGGCCTCCTGCAATTGAATCGTGTTGTCTTCAGCCGGCGCCATTCTGCACCGCCATTTTGCAAAATGGCGGCGCAATATGGCGGCGGTCATAGACCAACACGATTCGACTGCAGGAGGTCGTTCTGGACCCCCGCTGGACTTTTGGCAAGTCTTGTGGGGGTCAGGAGGCCCCCCCAAGCTGGCCAAAAGTCCCTGGGGGTCCAGCGGGGGTCCGGGAGCGATCTCCTGCCGCGAATCGTTTTCCGTACGGAAAATGGCGCCGGCAGGAGATCGACTGCAGGAGGTCGTTCAGCCGGGGTCCAGAACCCCCGCTGAACGACCTCCTGCAGTCGCCATTCTGCGCCGCAAAATGGCGGCGCAGAATGGCGCCGGCTGAAGACAACACGATTCAATTGCAGGAGGCCCTTCCGGACCGCCGCTGGACCCCCAGGTAATTTAAGGCATTTGGGGGGGGGGGTTCGGGAGGGTGGGGGATTTAATTTAAAGGGTCGGGGGTGGGTTTTAGGGTGTTTTAGTGTGCCGGTTTTCCTGCCCTCCCCCTTCCCCCGATTTAGCTACGTACCGCCGCTGGACCCCCAGGTAATTTAAGGCATTTGGGGGGGGGGGGTTCGGGAGGGTGGGGGATTTAATTTAAAAGGTCGGGGTGGGTTTTAGGGGGTTTTAGTGTGCCGGTTCACGATTTTAACGATTTTCACGATACTCTAAACACCCAAACGGCGACGATACGATTCCCTCCCCCTCCCAGCCGAAATCGATCGTTAAGACGATCGAGGACACGATTCACATCTCTATTTATTAGTAATTTCATTCCTGCATCAATTTAAGCATCATGTTGCCATGCCTGCCCTTTTTCTAGTATCACTCCTAATTTCTGGAGTAAAGGGAAGAAAAAGATTTAAAGAATTTTAGTTATGGTGTAAAAAGCATCTCATTTCAGCGAAATTTATAATTCATAGTTTTGATGATAGTATACTATTTTGTCTGCTTTCTTTATATTGTTAAAGAGTTTTATGTATTTATGTATAGAATTATGAATGATGCTATTTAATATACATTGAACACTTTGTGAAATTAATAGAAAATAAACACATTTCCAAAAATAAATAATTAAATATAACTTGGGAAAGAGGCAGTTCCCATTACTTATAAAGTCTCTGGGCTTGATATGGTCATATTAGATGAGGATTGGGATCACATAATTTGGTGATCCTATAAAGAAATCTCAGTATCTAAGACTACTGGAGAGAATGACTATAAAATATTATTCCACTGGTACCATACCCCAGTATGACTGAATAAAGTTAAATATAATAAATAATGTGACTCAGGCAGATGCTGGAGAGGATATGTTGAAGTGGGCTACTTGTTTCAAAAGTAGTGGATATGTCCTAGGATAACAATCTACTGGAAGAAGGTTATCTCTTAGATATATAATATTACCATGATCTAACTTCCATTTAACCCAGCTATCATTTTACTGGGTTTTCCCATTCCAGGTATTAATATGGACTCACGTGTAGATGGTATTCCCCTAGTGATTATTTTGTTGGTGGATGGAAGATGAAACATTGTCCATTAAAGGAGATCTGTGCATATCCCCTCTTATACCCTTTGGCTTCAGATTGTTTGGAAGGTCTTCTCAAAGGAGCACATCACTTTTTATGTCCAGGAAAAGTTTCAAAATGTGTTGAAAATTTTGGATCTCTTTAGTATGCTGGTAAACATTCACAATCAATTCATTGTCATTCTAATGTCTAAGCAACATTCTAGGATTACTTCTGATAGTGTTCTAGTCAGGGCCAAATGTTAGTTTTATATATTTAAAATCTCTATTACTTTATGTTTGATAAACAATGGAGCAAGCTTTCTTTTGAAAGACTTGTATTTCATACTGTTAGCGCTCACCCCGGCAGTAGGGCGGAGTTAGCGATCTGTTATCAATCAGCTCCTCCCAAGGGGAGGAGTTAGAGATCTGATAGGCTTGGCTCCTGTAGGAGGAGGAATTAGCAATTATGTTAGTGCTCTGCTCCCCTAGAGGGGAGAAGTTAGCAAAGTGTTATGCTTCATTCCTGTAAGGGAGGAGCCAGCAACCTATATGATCCTCATGAAGAGTTAGCTATCCGATATAGATCAGCTTCCACAGAGAGAGGAGTAATGGTCTGATGTGGGTTGGCTCCCACAGAGTGGCAGATGACGATACCACTCTATCAGTGTAAGGAATAACACTTAGTAGAAATAGTGAATCCCTGGGCCGATGGCAGATGACAGCGCCCTCAAGTGGAGATCCTGAGAGGGACCACCGGCTAGGCTGGAGTATTGAGACAAACACAGATAGTTCTTTATTAGACAAGAAGTAGAACCACCAGAGGTGGCAGTAGTGAGCTGATGTGCCCGGCAGGGCTGAAGTCCCTCTGATACTTGAATTATGATCTCTGAGTTGCTGAGGTGTAAGAAGAGACTATAGGTAGTGAGTAGACAGGTTATACTGGACATATAACCAGTGGTAGATGATACACTCACACTTGTAGATATCTGTAATGTCTTCCTATGCAACAGAGAGTCTTCAGTATTCAGGAACAGGAGCCGCAGGTGAATACTGGTTCTTATAAGCAGTCTGAAATAGAACTCACAATAACTGTGTATGGGATGGCTTCTGGAATAGAAGAGAGGCTAGGAGAGATTTAGGAACATAGGCCCTCGTGGAGTGAGTACCGGTTCCTATCTGTAAATCTGTAATAGTAATCCATAAGATATAGGTGTGCAATATCTTCTGAGGAAGAAGAGAGTCTGAGAAAGGTATTAGGAACATAGGCCCTCGTGGAGCGAGTACCAGTTCCTATTCTGCAATCTGCAATGGTAACTCATGATCTCCGTACCTGCGATAACGTCTTAGACTGAAGGGAGTCTTAGAGATTAGGAACATGGGCCCTCATGGAGCGAGTACCGGTTCCTGTCTGTAATAGGACTCACTGTGTTCATGTCTGGCATCACCTCCAGGCAATAGGAGTCTTCGGGAACGTAGGCCCTCGAGGAGCGAGTACCGGATCCTGTCCAAAAATCTGAAATCAAGAAGAGAGAGAGCGGGGCCCCTGAAGAGTGGGTACCCCTGGGTGAGTTTGTAGAGGCAGAGCAGCGGAGAAAATGTTCCCTGAGAGTTGCGTGGAAAAGGTTCCTACCCTTGCCCTTGCTAACTCAATTTGTAGTAGCAATGAAAGAACTTTTATGTTGGAAGCAGATGACGTCACTACGGGGGGACGCCCCTGAGGTTCGCACCCTTGCTGGTACAAAGTTTGGAGCGCGCGCGCATGCCCTTACATCATCAGGAACATGGTGGTTCCGTAGCATCAGGCCAGCCCGGGGATTCCAGGAAGAAAATGGCGAGAAAAAGCCGCGGCAGCATCTGTCCGTCAGACCCGAAGGGAGTCGCCACAAGGCAGAGGGTGGAGCGAGGGCGAGAATAGGCATGAACGCAACACATACAAAAACTTAATTACCACTTCTTAACTGTACATTGTATAAAACGTATGTATAATGCTTTTCAGTGCACATAATACAAGTAGGTTTTCATGAACCTGTTATCTTAATTTATGTGTATTACTGCAGAACTTATTTGTGTACACTTTAATAAATGTTTTGGGGGTTTTTTTGAACGGACCTCTGGCAGGACCAGGCCTTGGCCTAGTCCTATCCAGGTATCAGCCTAAGGCCAGGTCACTTCACCATCACCCAAATCTAGGGCAGAGGTCAAGGCCTTAGTCCAAATACCAGGACCCAGCAAAGGCTGAGTCCCATCGCTGAAGCCCAGGCCCAGGGTTAGGCTTAAGACCAACACTGAGGCCCATACTGAGGCTGAGTCCCAGTCATTAGCACAGACCTAGACCTGAGGCCTAGGCCTGGATCCAACATGAGTCATGGATAAGGCTGGGTCCTGTCATGACTAGTGGGCTTGAGCCTAGGCCCAGATCCAAAACTTGGGCCTGGCATGAGACCGGGTCCCTGTCACTGAGGTCCAAGCCTAGGCCAAAAGCATGGGCCTCTCTCTGATACTGGGATATGGCCTAGGCTGTGTCCCAGTCACCAAGTTCAAAACCCAGATCTGATTCTGCGGCCCATCCCAGACCTTGAGACAAGATCTATCTTTGGCTAGATCCCAATATCAGACCCAGGCCTAGGACTCAGACTAGGCCTAGACCTCAGCAACTGAGACTCAGACTCATTCCATGCCTTGCCTGAGCACAGGCAACAGATCACATATAGGCATTGGCCTCATTGACAGGAACTCAACCTTGGGCATTGTCCCATCTTCAAGGCTAACCCTAGGTTCAGTCCCAGGCCTTAGTGATGGAAATCTACCTTGGCTAGGCTCCAGGGTCATATATGGACCTAGTCCTTAGACCTAGATCTGAGGCTTAGCAAAAAGGACCCAACTTCATGACTATCCCTTCTGTCAGGCCTGGGCCTAGGCCAAGGCTCAGGCACTGGAATTGGCAACAAGAACTGACCTTTGCAAGGCCCCAGGCACTCATTGATGCTTATCCAGGCTTCAGCATCTCTCCAGGCCTTGGTCTGAGCCTTGGCTACCAGATCCTGGCCTTGGACCAGCCCTTGGCATTGGTCCTAGGGCCAGGCTCAAATTTGGTCCTTGGTAAGTGGACCCGGCCTCAGCTGGACCCCAGTATCAGATATTGCCTGGGCCTCTGTGATAGAACTCAGTCTCAATCTTGATCTTTTTTTTGTAATTTATATTTTTATTGAATTATAACATTTATTTACAAATGTAATAATCAAGGAATTTCAAGTAACATTTTAACAATTCAAATTATATTTTACATAGTATATTTCATATCTTAGTCCACATCTAGGGGTACAGGTAGAGATCCTGACTGCTGCATGTCACTATCTATTTTGCAACCCTAACTCCTTACCTAATACACATCAATTTGGAGACTTGTCCTTTAAGAATCGTTCCAAGTGAGTGGGGTCGGTAAAAATAAACTTATTATTCTGGAATGTTATATGACATTTGCAGGGAAATTTTAAGATATAACTAGCTCCCAGATCGAGAGCTTGTTTTTTTAAATTAAGAAATTGTTTCCTACGCGCTTGTGTAGCGCGCAAAACATCCGGAAAATTTTTAATTTGTTGCACGCAAAATATAAAATCTTTAACTTGAAAATACTTTGAAAAGAGTATATTTATTTATTTTATTTATTTTAATTTTTTCTATACCGGCATTCGTGAAAATATCACATCAAGCCGGTTTACAATAAACAATGGGTGATAACCGGAACAGAGAACGAAATAATATGAACTATAAATAATATAGATGCAGTTACAATAAACAGGGAGACGTACAACTAGGAGCAAGAAGAAGACAAGATAGAAACTTTAACAAAGTGTATAAACCTGTAGAATGGAGGAATTTCCAAAAATGGATGTTTGAGAATTACAATGAATTGTTCCGTACAAGTATGTAGTTTAACAATAAAGGCAAAATCATAAGTAATGAAGATTCTGGATGATAATAATGCTTAGGGGTAGGATACCAGGATGGTTATAATAATAAAATATGTTGATTGGAGGTTGAAAATCGGATAGAATAGTTTTTAATTTGCGTCTGGGAAGGCTTGTTTGAAAAGCCATGTTTTAAGTCTTTTTCTGAAAGTCAGTAAGCAGGGTTCCTGTCTAAGTTCCGTTGGTATGGAGTTCCAAAGCGTGGGTCCTGCTGTGGAGAAAGCCCTATCTCTGTAAGTTATGTGGAGGGAAGTTTTGGAAGGCGGTACTTGTAGTGACTCTTTGTAGTACTCTCTTATGGGTCTGGAGGAAGTATGTTTTATGAAAGGGATTTGTAGGTTGAGAGGGGCGATTTGTTGGATGGATTTGTAGATTATGGTGATTGACTTATAAAGAATTCTGAAATGAATTGGTAGCCAGTGTAATTCTTTAAGGATTGGGGAAATGTGCTCTCTTCTCTTTGTATTAGTTAGGATTCTGGCTGCAGTATTTTGAACCATTTGTAGTGGTTTGGTGTGTGCTGATGGGGTACCTAATAATAAAGAATTGCAATAGTCTAACTTGGAGAAGATTATTGCTTGTAGGATAGTCCTGTAGTCATGGTTGTGGAACAGTGGTCTTATTCTTTTTAGAACATGCAGTTTATGAAAGCAGTCTTTAGTAGTTTGGTTTATGAAAGCTTTTAAATTAAGTCTATTATCGATGATTGCGCCCAAATCTCTTACTTTTGTTGTTTGTAAATTAGTTTGAGGAATTGTGGGTGTGTGGCAGATCTCAGAGGATATGAGAAGGAGTTCCGTTTTTGAGGAATTTAGGATTAAATTCATACTGGAAAGGAGGGAGTTGATTTCTTGTAGACAATAATCCCAAAGCTCGAGGGTTTTTTTAATGGATTCTTTGATTGGTATTACAATTTGGATATCGTCGGCATACAGGTAGTGTTTAAGGTTCAAATTGGTTAAAAGCTGGCAGAGAGGGAGGAGGTAGATGTTAAAGAGGGTAGGTGAGAGGGATGAACCCTGGGGAACTCCTTGTGATGAAGGGTAGCGTTTAGATTCTTTGTTGTGTATTTTTACCTTGAAGCCTCTATTTTTTAAGAATGAGTGGAACCAGGACAGTGCAGAGCCCGTTATGCCGATGTTCAATAGTTGGTTTAAGAGCATGGAGTGGTTAACAGTATCAAAGGCGGCTGAGAGGTCCAAGAGAATCAAAAGATAGGACTGGCCTTTGTCTAGGCCTAGGATGAGGTAGTCTGTTAAGGAAATTAGGAGAGATTCTGTACTTAACGATTTCCTGAAGCCATATTGTGAAGGGTAGAGAATTTTGTGGTCTTCCAGGTAGTCTGATAATTGAGAGTTAACCAGTTTTTCCATGACTTTAGCAATGAACGGGAGGTTTGAGATAGGGCGAAAATTGGAGGGGTCGTCTTGGTCTAACTTTGGTTTTTTCAAGAGCGGCTTGATTGATGCCATTTTGAGGTCGTCAGGGTAGAGTCCTTTAGATAAAGAGCAATTGATTATGTCCGCCAGAGCTTTGGATATGGTGTCCGGAATAAGGAGGAGTAATTTGGAAGGGATTTGGTCTAATGGGTGTGTCGATGGTTTCATATTTTTCAGTATTCTATGGATTTCCGAAGTTGTAGTGGGTTCCAATGTGTTGAGTGAGATGTTTTTGTTATGGTGTATAAAGGTACTATGAGGGGAAGAAGTATTGAGCAAATTCTTAGAAAGAAGGTTGGCTATTTTGTTGTTGAAGAAGAGGGCAAGTTCCTCTGCTTTTTCTTGGGCTTTGTTAAATGGAATGTCAGGTATTTGGATTTGAGTTAAGTTGGAGACGTAGGCGAATAGGGCTTTAGCATCAAAGATCATATGATGAATCTTATGAGCATAGAAGTCTCTTTTGATTTTTAGCAAGGAATTTTTGTAGTGATGGAGAGCAAATTTGTAGGTAGAGAGGGTGGACGCTGAAGGAGATTTGCGCCATTTGCTTTCTTTCCGTCTGAGGGAAAGTTTTAGATTTTGTAGTTCTTCATTAAACCATGGTTGTTTTTTTGGAAGGTTGTGTTTTAGTTTTTTAGTTGTTAGAGGACAGAGTTTATTAGCTGCAGTTTCTGTGATATTATTCCAAGAATGAAGTGCTGAATTTGGAGAGGAAAGGTCCATATGGGGAAGTTCTAAAATTAAGTGGTTGTGGAGGTCCTCGGATGTACATATTTTCCTATAGGAGAATTGTTGTTGAGGGGTGAGGGAGCTGTTTTTTTGTGCAAGTGTGATGGTGGTCGAGATTAGAGAGTGGTCCGACCAGGGTACTGGTTCGCAGATTGGTTGAGTTGAATTAGAGATACCAGAATTAGTGAAGATGAGGTCCAATGTGTGACCTGCTTTATGGGTGGGTTCCTTGATAATTTGGTTGAAACCTAAAGCAGATAAGGCGGTAATGAGAGTTTTCCCATTTGTAGATAGAGAGGGATTGTTAACATGTAAATTGAAGTCGCCGAGTATAATTGCTGGAGAATCTAGATTGATGTGGGAGACTATTAATTCCAGAAGAGGAGAGGCATCTGAGTCGAGAAGGCCTGGGGGAGCATATACAAGAAGGATTTGAAGATAGTTTGATTTGAAAAGGCCTGTTTCCAGTTTGTTAGGAGAGTTGACTGTGTATTGGGTGAAATTCAAATCTTTTTTGGTAGCAAGAAGAATTCCTCCACCTTTTCTTTTCTGTCGGGGAATTGAGAAGAAGTCATATGAATGTGTAGGTAATTGGTTAATTAGTGCAGTGTCTGTCGGTTTGAGCCAAGTTTCTGTTATAGCGCATACGTCACGATTTGCGTCTAGGAGAAGATCGTTGAGAATGGGCGTTTTCTTAGTGATGGATTGGGCGTTGAATAGAAATAGTGAGAAAAATGTTAGCCCTAGTAATTGTGTAAAGGGAGACGCAATAATGGGAATGAGGGCTTTATAGGTGTGAGGATGAGAAATCAGAGACTTACTAGTTGCGTTATGTCTTCTGTGATGGAGAATCGGAATCGAGAGACCACAGAGCATGATGGTTAGAAATAGTCGAATATATATATATATATATATATATCGATATATATATATATATATATCGAATATATATCCTTATCCTTTCTTAAAGAAAAAGAAACCAACAATGTGGTTCTAGTGTGAATATTGTCCATGGAATCCTCCAAAAAAGTGGAGACTCCAGGACTATTCAGAGTATCCATACCCCCCTCTTGAACTTGGAGCACTCTTCTAGTAGGCAAATAATACAGTATAGACAACACAGGAATTTTATCAATCTCAAAGGTCAATATCTCTACTACATATTTATTAAAAAGTTCAATAGCTGACAATAATCTAGTTTTTGGGAAATTAAATAATCTTAAATTGAACGACCTTAATTCGTTCTCTAATGATTCAATTTGATTATGCAGCATCAAATTATCTTTAATAAATGTGGTATTGGTGGTATACATAACGTTAACCTGTGGACGTAATACTGCAACTGCTTGTTCTACCTTTATAGCCCTACTTTCTAGGTCTTCAAATTTTGATCTTACTTGAAGAGAGAAATCATGCACTTGTGAAACAGACTTAGATAGTTTTTTATCAATTCTTGCAGATAACCTCCATACATCTAGAAGGGTAACACTTTCTGGTTCAACATTACATTCATCACCCTCAACAGTTATATCTGGTAATATCATTGGACATGGGACTAAATTATTACTAACAGTTATTCTTTCCCCTTCTATTTAATTAATCAACAGCCTATTCCCTACTGTACTGCACCCATTTCCTAAACGATCTTGGGTCACTAACAGGGGGTTTTCAGCTGCATTTATCATACCAATACCTTCCCTGGAAGGTTGTAAGGGGGGTTGCATGGACCTGGGACTTAGGGATACCCCTAAGTGGGAGTTTCCTTCTATATCGTCCCTAACCGTGGACTCACTCATATGTATTATATGGTTGTCCATGGGCCCAATTTTTCTTGATACAGGAGTTGTAGGTGAGGAGGTCCAGGTCTTAGATTTGCATTTTCTTCCCATAATATACTGCAAAAAGAAATGAAGAAATATAAAAGAAGAAAAATTTACCAGGGGCACACCCCTTTGGCACGCGGCTTCGGCTGCGCGCAACAGGGCCCATTCTTTATGGTGTCCCGGGGCTCTGTGGATGGCGTCACCAAGGGGGCGTGTTCTCAGGCCGCACCTCCCTTCTCCCTCGACGAGGAGTTTAAAGTTCTTTCTCACTCTCATCGCTTGTAAAGCATTCGTCTCGGGGTCCCAGCTAGCAGTCGGTTCTCCTCCTTTCCCCCAGTCTCAATCTTGATCTTGACATCAATCACAGGGCCAGGCCCTGAGCCTTGTCTTGGTGATGGAATCCAACCTTGGTCAGGCCCCAGCATGGGACCAAGTCCTAGGCCTTGAGCCTAGGCCCTTGCCTTGGCCAGAAGACCAAGCTTCTGGCCAGATCTTGGCATTATACCTAGGCCCAGGCCCAGACCTGGGCCCTGGCGACTAAATCCCACCTTGGCCTTAGCATTGGAACTGCACCTCAGTGAAAGTACTGGCTTCAGGCTTGATCCTGGTGTCAGTTCTTGGTTCTCACCCAGTTTTTCTTTTACATTGAAGATAATTTGGCATTCACCCATTGATTTCAATATAAATAAAAAAATGATTGAAATAAAAAAACTAATAATTGTTTTTTTAGAATACTGTTTTCTGATGAATGAATGTTACCTACGAAATCAATTAATGAAATGAAAAAAATGTTATTACTCATATTGGCAGGTAGAGATGTGAATCGGAAAGGAAATTGGTTCGGATTCCGGTTCAGATTCACATGTGGGTTTTTTTCCATCGGGCCTGAACGCGGTTTTATCAGCTGCGCCCCAGCCGATAAACAAAAAAACCACCCCGACCCTTTAAAGCTAACCCCTTAGCTTCCCCCACCCTCCCAACCCCCCAACCCTGGTGGTCCGGGAGCGATCTCCTGCTCCGGGCCGTCCTTTCGCTCCAGGGCTGTTGGCTGCCACTAATCAAAATGGCACCGATGGCCCTTTGCCCTTACCAAGTGACAGGGTATCCGTGCCATTGGCCAGATCCTGTCACATGGTAGGAGCACTGGATGGTCGGCGCCATCTTGTGCTCCTACCATGTGATAGGGGCTGACCAATGGCACCAGTAGCTCCTGTGACATAGTAAGGGCAAAGGCTATCGGCGCCATTTTGAATACTGGCAGCCGACGGTCCGAGTGCAGGAGGTCGCTCCCGGACCCCCGCTGGACTTTTAACAAGTTTTGTGGGAGTCAGGAGGGTCCCCCAAGACTTGCCAAATGCCCCTGGTGGTCCAGCAGGGGTCCGGGAGTGACACCCTGCACTCGGACCGTCGGCTGCCAGTATTCAAAATGGCACCGATAGCCTTTGCCCTTACTATGTCACAGGGGCTACTGGTGCCATTGGTCAGCTCCTGTCACATGGTAGGAGCACAAGATGGCTCCGGCCATCCAGTGCTCCTACCATGTGACAGGATCCGGCCAATGGCACGGATACCCTGACACATGGTAAGGGCAAAGGGCCATTGGTGCCATTTTGATTAGTGGCAGCGAACAGCCCGAGAGCGGGAGATCGCTCCCCGCTCCCCCACTGGACCACCAGGTAATTTTAAAACGGTTTTGGGGGGTTCGGGAGGGTGGGGGAAGCAAAGGTGTCATTTTTAAAGGGTCGGTGGTTTTTTTTTTTATCGAGCCATTGGCGCCATTTTTATTAGTGGCAGCCAAAATGGCGCCAATGGCCCAAGAGCAGGAGATCGGTCCCGGGGCTTCCACTGGACCACCAGGTACTAGTAAAAAGTTTTGGAAGGGTTCAGGAGGGTGGGGGAAGGTTAGGGTTTAGTTTTAAAGGGTTGGAGTGGGTTTAGGAGTTGTTTTGGTGTGCCGGTTTCCCGCCCTCCCCCCAAATAACTCCTGTTAGTGGACACTAACCCATTAACAATTTTTCACGATAAATCGGGGGAATTTCTATTGTATCGCGCACTCTAATGATTTTTGACGATTTAAAAAATATCGGACAATTTTTTTAAATCGTCAAAAAACAATTCACATCCCTATTGGCAGGTGATATTCAAAACATCTTAAGAGAGAGGCAGGTAGTCAGGCCACCATAGAAGTGGAGCTGGTGTGGAAATATTCCCCTGAGGCAGGTGGCAAGGATGTCGCTGAAACGCCATGGCGTCGGGTATGGCTCAATGAAGGTTATGTACTTTTTCAAAACAAGAAAAGATGGAAGAGTTCATGGATGTGATCCAATGATTTAAGTGACTGCATTTCAGTTATAGCCTTTTGAAGAACTCAAATATCTTGATGACTACATAATATGAATGTAACTCAAAGGAGGTCTTCCTTATGTTTCACAATAAAAATGTATAGGATTCTTTCAAGATGTAATGAGTACCTGGTGAAACATATGTTATTTATCTGTATGAGAATATATCATTGGCTAAATGACATGGCATGGTAAGAAGAAAATAGGATTAAGCTTGCTTCAGTTTTTTATGAGAGGGATAGGAGTGGTTTATGTGTGTGAATGTGATATGAATGAGATAGTATGTGTGCTGGGTATAGGTTATAGAATAGGTTTTATATCTATTGATGATCTACACAATAAAAACTTTTTGTATAATTATAAAAATACATATTTTTAATACAAATAAAGATATATTTAAAACTTGATAAATTTGCTAGTAGTGAGTATAAATTGATGAATATAGAGAACAGACTATAGGGATGTGCAATCGTTTTTTGACAATTAGGAAATTCGTATGATATTTCTTAAATCATGATGGATCGGAAAACTGATAAAATGATTGCATTTTCCACAAATTTTCATTGAAAAATCATTTTTCGGCTTAGTGCGCGCTAATGGAGGATAGCGTGTGCTAATTCCCATTAGTGTGCACTATAAATAATAACAAAAATAAACATTTTTTTATTAGCGCGCTCTAACTCCCATTAGTGCGCGATAACTGCTGTTAGCTCGCACTAACAAAAAAACATTTTTGTTACTTTTTGTTATTTTTGTTAGTGCGTGCTAACCCCCATTAGTGCGCACTAAACCGAAAAATGATTTTTGATGAAAAAAAATGCCAATCTGCGGGAAAATGAGATTTTCCCGCTGCCACACGTACCCGAAAGTGAAAACAATCGGGCACCCGATTCACATCTCTAGCAGACTGTTGGCAAAGATTCATAGTATAGAAGCAATACTCAAGTCTTAGAATTAGGGCATGGCTGCTTGGCTGAGCAGCAGCAATATCCCCAGGTATAGCAGGAGGAAGAGTGGAAGCAAGATCCCTAGTATGTAGAGCTAGGAGCATGAATTGCAGTGAGGCAGAGTGACAGTAAGAACCCAAAAATGTAATGATAGCAAAGCCAGAAAGTTATAGCATAAAGTGCATATCAGCTAGGTAGAGTTCCCAAAAGATCCCAAATGTGTAGCATAAGTAATATTCCAGCAAGGCAGTGTAGCAGTAAGCCCTCAGAAGTTTAGCATCAGGGTCTTGGATGGCAGCAAGACACCTAAGATGTAGTGTCAAGAGCAGGGCTGCATAGCATAATGGTAGCAAGATCCCCAAGGTATAGAAGAAGAGGTATAGCAGCCAGGAAGAAAGGCAGCAAGAACCCCATATTGCAACATCAGGGGCATGAATGGCAGCAAGACCTCCTAGATTTAGCATAAAGGATAAAGCAGCAAAGACGAATGGCTGAAAGACCCCCAAGAAGTATAGCAGCATGAGAAAGAAATAGAAAGACCCCAAAGTATATCATTAGTGGCATGGTAGCAAGGCAGAATGGCAGCAAGACCTCAAGGGTTTCAGTCATTTGATCACTTACATGGAAATTCTGGAAAACTCTGGAAGGACAGACTAATTTTGAAAAAGACCAACTTATCTACCTGCACCCTGATGTTTAATACTAGGGTTGTGCATTCGTTCAGGACAGATTAGGCAATTTCAACAAAATGTCCTAATTCGTCCTGGTTCAGGGATCCCGAGACCCGAACTAATTTTTCCCTAAATTTCAAGAAAAATTCAGTTTTGGGTTACTGCGCACTAATATTAAAATGTTAGGTACACTAACAGGAGTTAGGGGTAGATTTTCAAATAGCGCGATTTGGCGTACTTTTGTTGGCGCATCAGGCGCCAACAAAAGTACGCTGGATTTTAGTAGATACGCGCGTAGCCGCTAAAATCCGGGATTGGCGCGTGCAAGGCTATCGATTCCGTATAGCCGGTGCGCGCCAAGCCGCGCAGCCTACCTCCGTTCCCTCCGAGGCCGCTCCGATTTCAGAGTGGCCTCGGAGGGAACTTTCTTTTGCCCTCCCCTCACCTTCCCCTCCCTTCCCCTCCCTTCCCCTACCTAACCCACCCGCCCGGCCCTGTCTAAACCCCCCCCTTACCTTTGTCGGGGGATTTACACCTCCCGGAGGGAGACGTAAATCCCCGCGCGCCAGCGGGCTTCTAGCGCGCCGGGACGCAACCTGGGGGCGGATCCGGAGGGCGCGGTGACGCCCCCGGATGGCCCTGGGCCGTAACCACGCCCCAGGCCCGCCCCCAAAACTCTATGTCCCGCCCCGAAAACACCGTGCGGATCGGGCCCGCCCCCTCGACACGCCCCCGGCACGCCCCCCTCAGAAAACCCCGGGACTTACGCGAGTCCCGGGGTCTGTGCGTGCTGGTAGGCCTATTGAACATAGGCGCACCGGCGCGCAGGGCCCTGCTCGCCTAAATCCGGGCGGATTTAGGCGAGCAGGGCTCTGAAAATCCGCCCCTTAGTGCGCATTAACCTGAAATTTGGGTCCCCCCAAATTTCAATGGCCCAAACTGCGGGAAATATCATATTTCCCATGGCAGGCCGAAAACGAAGCCCGAACCAAAAGATTTGGGCTTTGCACATCCCTATTTAATACCCATTAGAGCTGCTGTCTGCCACTGTCTCAGTCAGCTCTCACTAGTATACATTCATGGAGAGGCAGACATGTATAGTATTCATGTTTGTCCAAATGTTGCTGGTGAACTGCACACTACTCCGCTTTGCCTTGGCCAGCTGCACCTGCATGAGACTTCTAAGACACATAGGGCCGGATTTTAAAAGGGTTACGCGCATAAGGTACGTGCGTAACCCTTTTAAAAAACCCCTGCTCACGCCGAGCCTATTTTGCATAGGCTCGGCGGCGCATGCAAGCCCCGGGACGCGTGTAAGTCCCGGGCCTTGCCTGGGGGGCATGTCAGGGGTTGTGTCGGGTGTGACGCAGCGTTTTTGGGGCGTGTCCGGGGGCGTGTTTCTGGCTCAGGGGTGTGGCCGAGTGCCCCGACACAGCAGCCTGTGTCGGGGCCTGCCGCACCAGCGCACGTAAGTTGCTACTGCCCGGAGGCAGTAGTAACCTTTAAGGTAAAGGTAGGGAGGGGGTTTAGATAGGGCCGGGGGGTGGATTAGGTAGGGGAAGGGAGGGGAAGGTGCGGGGGGGTGAATGGAAAGTTCCCTCCGAGGCCGCTCCGATTTCGGAGTGGCCTCGGAGGGAATGGGCAGCGCGCACAGGGCTCGGCACACTCAATGTGTACAAATGTGCACTCCCTTGCATGCGCCAACCCTGGATTTTATAAGATATGCGCGGCTACGCGCGTATTTTATAAAATCCCGCGTACTTTTGTTCATGCACCAGGCGCGAACAAAAGTACGCGTGCGCATAGATTTGTAAAATCTACCCCATATTGTATGAGGGTGGATAACCTGACTTCTAGGAAGGTAACTTAATAAACTGCTCACTTTCACCCATTTACATTTGCAGGTGCGAAGTACCCAGGTATATATGCACTTGTGTTGTGCTTACTGGTCACATTTTCAAAGGAAAACCCACAAGGAGTGCCCCATTAAAAATGAGCTTGCTGTATTCTGGATGCAAAGTTATCATGGGACTGAAATCTCCATGAGGAAATTTAAAATTGCCCTGACATTATTATTACCCTCCACAGTACAATTAGGTTGACACATTATATTGCACCATAATTTCCATTGAGTACATCCTTAAATTTTATCTTGCATATAAATAACTGCATCCCTCACCTTCATATACTACTACTTCTACTTATTATTTCAATTAATGATACTCTATGTTTAATGGTACTGCCAAGTAATCCTAATGGCAGTGCTATTTATTCTTTACTTTACATATACATTTATTTTAATATTTGTATATTAAAATAATTAGTGTGTAGGTATCGGAAGGAAGGCATTAGGCAAATTTGCTTTATTCAATTGAGAATCCTGTTTCTTCATGTGAGGTTTGATTCATTGTATAACATCCCCGTGGTCAACCTGGTTTTCGGGTACACCTAGTATTTACAAGGCAGCCAGCATTTCTTTGGGACGAACAGTGCAGCTAACATGAGTGACTTTTCTTTCATGTCCTAAATGTACATTGTTCAAACAACTTGAACTGGTTTTTTGAGCCACATGGCTTTTTAAACCTAGTTTTTGGTTTCGGTTGCCCTTGCTTCAGCATGAGCCGAGCCCCATAAGAATCTTTTTGGGTGTCCAAAATATCAGGGTTTCCCCCTGAAGAAGCCGCCTTGGCGAAACAAGGGCCTTGTCAGTGCTTAATAACATCTGACCCAGAAGGAACACCATTTCTATATGAATATTCATCTGTTACATGTGACAAGGAATGCTATATTTGGGTATCACCTGTATATCCCTATATAGCCTACCCTCCTTCTTAGCTAATCCCTACATTTATTCATGTTATTTTGACGAGTTATTGTTGTCTATTTAATATTTAATATTTATGATCTTATGTTCAGAAACCCTGTTTTATGTAACGCCTGTTTAATGTAACGCCTTAACCGCGACAGTTTTGTTCTATGGAAACCGACTTGATTTGATATTTGTATCGAGAATGTCGGTATATAAAAATCCTAAATAAATAAATCAATCACCCTTGGTGAACCATTGTATTCCTTATTTCAATTGATTTGTCAGAATGTATTCTATAATTCTGTTCTCCTCTAATAACCATGTAAAACATTGTGTCCTCCAAATACAGACTGTTCTTTCTTTACTAACATATTGTAACTATTGAGACACCTTGTTTCCACATTGTAATTGTTTCACCAATCAAGTTAGTTTTCTACTCCCAGCTTAGCTGAGACATTGTGGGCCAGATTTTAGTATCTACGCGCGGGCGTAGATTTGTGCGTGCAACCTGGCGTGCACAAATCTACGCCCGATTTTATAACATGCATGCGCAGCCGCATGCATGTTATAAAATCTGGGGTCATCGCGCGCAAGGAGGTGCACACTTGTGTACCTTGCATGTGCCGAGCCCTAGGGGAGCCCCGATGGCTTTCCCCGTTCCCTTCGAGGCCTCTCCGAAATCGGAGTGGCCTCGGAGGGAACTTTATTCTGCTCCCCCCCCCCCACCTTCCCCTCCCTTCCCCTATCTAACCCGCCACCTAGCCCTACCTAAATCTCCCCCTATCTTTGTTTTTTTATTTACGCCTGCCTCTGGCAGGCGTAACTTGCGCACGCCGGCCAGCTGCCGGCGCGCAATCCCCCAGCATGGCCATCGTGCGGGAGGCCTCGGTCCTGCCCCCGGACCGCCCCTGGACCGGCACACCACCCACGTCCCCGCCCCCTTCCCACCCCTTTTTCAAAGCCCCGGGACATACGCGCGTCCCGGGGCTTGCGCGCGTCGCCGAGCCTATGCAAAATAGGTTTGGCACGCGTAACCCCCCTGCGCACGTAAATCCAGCCGGATTTACTTGCACAGGCCTTTTAAAATCTTCCCCTGTTTGTCTAGATAGTCCCTTTAGAGACATTGGTGTGAATTTGTGTTGTTTTACTGAAATCGAATTATTACAGGCTTTATTTTAAGTGAGTATTAATAAAGTAAAACATTGTTTCTATATATCATTACTACTTTCATGAGCACAAGTGCTTTTTTCCCACTCTGGCTTTGAGTGTAATTTTTGTGTATATATATATATATAATGTAATACACACACACACATATATAATATATATATATATGTATTATATATATGTATTATATATATATATATATATATATATATATATATATATATATATATATATGTATATATATGTGTGTGTGTGTGTGTAGCAATGCATGTAAAATTGTCATACCAATAAATTATCTGTATCTGTTAACTGCCACTGTTATATAGCATTAAAATCACAGCACAAAAAACATATTTTTTTCCTGCTTGATAAAATAAAGAGAAGCATTTTGACTTAGAGCAAATGTTGGCAGTAAAACCTTTATGCTGGCACAAATGCTTGTTACATTGGCCCCATTGTGTGTTTCATACCTTTAAACTCAGGCCATTTCTTAGCAAGACATGTCAGGATTTATTGGTTGTTAGGATATAACCTTTCCATGGCGGCTGAATGCTCTTGGCTTTGCGTCATTCTTCTTTATAGCACACTTCAGGAATTGGTTCATTGCATTGCAGCACACAACTTCTCATGCATTATTGTTTAGTATGAAATGGATCAGTAAATTCCAGCTATATCCTTATTCACTGGCAGTCATGCTGCTACAAGATTTTATAACTATAACTATCCTCATTCTTATGGTTCTTTCTAAACTGCTAACAACTAGATGTCTTAAGAAAACTCAATTTTCAATTCAGCATGTACTGGCAACACGTTTCCATCCATATTATTTACTCTTATACCTCTTGTATTATATTCATTTGTTTTGATCAACTAAAAATTCTGAAAAGAAAAATTGGTAAATAATGTAAATAGAATGTATTATTTATTTATCCAAAAATAGAAAATTATTCCTAATGCCTATGTACTCTAAACTGGAGATTAAAATACTGCATTTTAAATATAAATGGAGGTTCTTCATCCCAATTCCATAGAAAACAATGAGTTTAAAATGAGGGGATTGGCGAGAGCCCAAGCTGCAGACCCTCTCCCACCGCACCTTTTATGCTTGAGTGCTGATATAGCACCGGGGAGGGAGCGCAATGATGATGTTGTCAGGGGAATGGCATGGGGGAGTGCATAGCATGATGACACAGGGTGGGAGGTGGGAGCGGAGGGGGGGGGCCGATGTCAGGAGCTTGTGACCATCACGAAACCACAGCATGTCCTGAGCACCCGACACCTCCCATTTTCATTGGTCAGTACCCGTGTGTGAACACCTCCAGCCATTTCACCAACCGGCGCCCGCCCCTCCCCCATCACATTCTGGCTGTTATTAAAAAAACAAAAAAAAACCATCAGGTTGGGAGGAACAAGTGCTTGAGGGATCGGGACTTGAGCCGGTGGAAGGCCTGCGATTTAAAGAAGGCAGCAGAGGTACCAGTGACGGTGAGGGGAGGGAACACAGCAGCAAACATAGGTTGTTGCAGTGGCCCCCAAAAGAAAAAAAAAGCATGGCAAGGGGCTGAATAGGGTGCCCTGCGAGGTGGACAGCAGAGGCCTGCAACCCGATCCAAGGAAAAGGCATGAGTGGAGCGATCATGGCAGAGACAAGGGCTGGACAGCAGCAAGAGCACAGGGGAGAGTTGGGCCACATTTAGCCAGTGGAGCACAGAGGGGGACAGGATGTGAGCATGCACAATGCTGAAACCCAGTGCACACAGGCAATGGATCAACGTGGAGAGGTTGCGCCGGGTCAGACCAAGAATGATATGAGGGGCCCTACGGCACTGATGGGTGAGCAGGGTGAATGTCGCAGGGACACTAGCCCACACCTGGAAGCTGGGGTGTACAGACAGGCATGTGGCCCTTCTCACTGGCCATTTTGGCCAATGTGGCCGGCATATGGAGCAGCACACCAGAGTTAGGCTTCACATGCCCCCACACACAGCATACTGGACATGAGCACAATGAACGGGTCACCCTGGCCTATCCCAACATTCCCGCACCGACCAGCTACCTTCAAGAATACCCACAGATGTACCTCCTGTGATGGGAAGCATTGCTGGCCTAGCAGGAAGATATGAGATCATGCACAGTGGTGGCTGAGACTTCAGCAACAGCGGGAAGTGCACCAGGGTTGGTTACCCAACAAGTCAGCAGGAGGCACAGCAACAGACTGTGCCTCCTGCTGCACCAGAACCTGTGGTGCTGGTGCAGCCCGAGAGCAAGATAGAGCAAGATGATATGGTGGACAGACAAGCCGGACATGCATTGGAGCCAGCAGCGGACAAGTCGTTCAATGGTGAGACGGCCGCCACAGGAACGGCCAGTGGAGTCATGGTTGAAGCCACATCGGAAGGTGAACGAGCAATGACTTCACGAGGTGGGGGGGGCCAGGGCAACCAAGGAGGGAAAGAAAAAAAGGAAGTAAGGAAAGAGGGGCAGGAGAAATTTGAGTGTGAAGACTTCTGAAGTTATCTCTGACTCGAGTACCTCATCGGACAACAGTCTGGCTTGACCAGTTCACGATCCCTGGAGGCAAGTAGGGCTCCCCCTGCACTTACAAATTTCTCTCAGTTGTGGGAGAGTGTATTTAAGGCCTTAAGGAGTAAGATAAGAAAGCGGGAATATATAGATATCTTCAGCATTTTAGAGGGCAGAAGAAAGCGAGCTGATAGGAAGAAAGGGAAGAAGAGAGATGAGGCTGGAAAGGGAGAAGCAAAAATTCCCCAAAATATAATTATTTATTTATTTGTTTTTTACATTTTATATACCTTCACTAAGACAAGCCATCGTAATGGTTCACAAAATTAATTGGGTAAGGGTGTTTTTGAGGATTATTAGCATCGTGTGACAAGACGACCCCTCACATTATGGTCCAGTGCTAAGTTACGCAGATAACATTTTGTAGGCCTATAGAGAATATCAGGGGTGGCTTGGTTAAATTATTATGAGAAATTCAGGGCTAAGATGAAAGAAATTTGCTTTATGTCCTGGGGGACGCAGGATGTGGGATTGTGATTAAGGCAGATGACCAACAAGGCCACAGATACAGGAGCAGCACATAAGCCTGCACATTTGAATAATAGCTCTGGTGCATCATGTGGCAGTCCGAGCAGGGTGGAGAATGGTAATACTAAGATATGGTAGAAAGTCCATGTTTGACTCATGTACGTAATTGTCACAGCAGGTCATACCCGAGTCATTAAGCCACCTGCAAGTGGATGATAGGGTGTGGTTGAGCTGCAGGTCCTACGGGATGGTACGGTATTTAAGATGGGCGTAGGCTGCCCAAATGTGATGGCCCCCTTGCTTGGGTGAATGGTGGGGTTCCAGAAGGTTGTGGCAGTCTTGCTTGACATGGCTGATGCCGGTATGACACCTGGACTCAGGGGGGGACTTGTAGTTTTCATCAGCGACTCGGGTACCTTGATAGCTGGTTTGTGTTATTTGTTAATAAAGGAGGGCGAGGGGTGGGAGGCGAAGGTGCGAGCTATCAATGTTATGATTTGCTGACTTTTACTGATGGATTTTACTAGCATTTCTTAAAAATCAATGTTTTGAAATAAACTGAAAGACTAAAAACAGTGAATCCCAATTCATAAATGTTAACTTTATTTTCACAACTTTATGGCTAGAGGAGGTTAGATAGGCAGCATTGTACGTAGGACTTGACCCTCAAAATGAGCCTACAAGATAGTGACATATACACAACTGAATTTTTGATTGGACAAAATGTTAAGATGTGTGAGCAGTAGGCATACAGGTCTTAATCCTACTAGTTGCACTCTTATCGATAAATAATAGAGATGTGAATCATGTGCCCGATCCTTTTAATGATCAGGTTCGGATGGAGGGAGAAAAAAATCGGATCGTTAGAGATGTGAATTGGAATCGGTTCCGATTCCTATTCACATCGTTAATTTTTTAGTGAGGCCTGAGCAGATAAAAAAAAAAACCCACCCTGACCTTTTACAAATGACCCCTTAGCTCTCCCACCATCCCAAACCCCCCCAAAATGTTAAATTACCTGGTGGTCCAGTGGGGGGGGGGCCCGGCGCGATCTCCCGCTCTCGGGCCAATGATAAAAATGGCGCCGATGGCCCGATAAAAAAAAAACCCACCCCGACCCTTTACAAATTACCCCTTTGCTTCTCCCACTCTCCCGACCCCCCCAAAAACCTTTTACATGTACCTGGTGGTCTAGCGGAGGGTCCGGGAGCCATCCCTTCAATCATACCCTCGGTGCCGGTGCTGCTGGACTGGTTTCAAAATGGCGCCGATCGCCTTTGCCCTCACTATGTCACAGGGAGCGACCGGCGCCATACTGGCAGTCGTTCGCCTTTGCCCTCACTTTGTCACAGGGAGCGACGGTCGCTCCCTGTGACATAGTGAGGGCAAAGGCGATCGGCGCCATTTTGAAACCAGTCCAGCACCGGCACCGGCACCGAGGGTATGATTGAAGGGATGGCTCCCGGACCCCCCGCTAGACCACCAGGTACATGTAAAAGGTTTTTGGGGGGGTCGTGAGGGTGGGAGAAGCAAAGGGGTAATTTGTAAAGGGTCGGGGTGGGTTTTTTTTTATCGGGCCATCGGCGCCATTTTTATCAGTGGTAGCCAAAATGGCACCGATGGCCCAAGAGCGGGAGATCGCACCGGGCCCCCCCCCCCCACTGGACCATGAGATAATTTAACATTTTGGGGGGGTTCGGGAGGGTGGGGGAGGGTAAAGGATTGGTTTTAAAGGGTCGGGGTGGGTTTAGGGGTTGTTTTGGTGTGCCAGTTTTCCCGCCTTCCCCCCAAATAATTCCCGTACTCGATTTAACGATTTTTCACGATAAATCGAGGGAATTCCTATTGTATCGAGTCCCTTACCGATTAATGACGATTTTAAAATTATCGGACGATAATTTAAATCATTAAAAAACGATTCACATCCCTAATAAATAATGTAGCATGCACCCTACAATGGATTTCTTTGTAATCTGCAACAGCCATTAGGCATCATGAGTGAAACTTAAAATATCTTAACTCACTTATTTCAAGCACTTACTTATATTAAAAGTTCCTGATTAAACTGTATTACTTTAGTTTATATTTATTGAAGTTTATAAATACACAAGAAGAAAATTATATAAAAATCAAAGAAAGAATATGTAACAAGCATCAGATCCATCAATCATGTAATAAAATAAATATCAATGTATTCTTTCATAAATTCTCTTTCCAGAAAGGTAGAAATCATCATAAATACAATAAAATAGCAAACATCACAATAATCAAATGAACAAGAACAGAGTAGAGCTTTGACAGTTCACATTACAACCCAAGATGCAAAAAAAAAAAAAAAAAATTCAAATTCTGGTGTCACCTCAGCAAAATAAAATCTCTCCACTGCTAAACACTTTGGGGCAGATTTTCAAAGGCTATGCACATAACATATGCGCGTAACCTGAGGAAATCTGCCCCTGTGTGCGCAAGCCCCAGGATGCGTGTATGTCCCGGGGCTTGCTAAAATGGGCGTGTCCGGGGGAGTGTCTGCGGTCCAGGGCGGTCCGGGGGCATGGCCGAGTGCCTCGACACAGCGGCCTGGGTCGGGACCTGGCCAGCCGGTGCGCGCAAGTTACGCCTGTGAGAGGCAGGCATAACTCCATCGAACAAGGTAGGAGGGGGATTTAGGTAGGGCCGGGGGGTGGGTTAGATAGGGGAAGGGAGGGAAAGGTGGGGGGATCCAAATAAAAGTTCCCTCCGAGGCTGCTCCAATTTCGGAGCGGCCTTGGAGGGAACGGGGAAAGCCATCGGGGCTCCCCTTGGGCTCGGCGTGCGCAAGGTGCACATGTGTGCAGCCCCTTGCATGCGCCGACCCCAGATTTTATAACATGCACGCGGCAGCGCGCACAAATGTTGGATAGCACGCACAAATGTACCCCGCGTGCTTAGAAATTAGAATCGGCCTCTTTGTGAAGTAACACAAACCCCTGCAAATAAAAGGACACCAAGAACCTTGCCATATCATACAATCATAGCACTAACTTACAAAACTCAAACAATAACAACCTTATCTATGAAAAGGCATGAATGCAAATATTATGCCAGACTCTAGTACACTAATACATCTCTTAATGTGCAAACAGAACAATCTCAACTGAAACAAATCCATACTGAGGAACTACATGCTAGCAGAAATACAATACCTCAGTCACAACAGGCAGATCACAGACCAACCCACTGACAGCCATGGGCTCGGAAAACGGACACCAGCTAAATTGAGCGTCCATCTTCTGACCCACGGGCCGCGGGCCAATTTTAATTTTTTTTTTTTTAATTTTTGATTTTTTTTTATTTTTGGTGCCTCCGACTTAATTCACTATGATATTAAGTCGGAGGGTGTACAGAAAAGCTGTTTTTTCTGCTTTTCTGTATACTTCCCCGGTGCCAGCTGAAATTAATGCCAGCCTTTGGGCAGGCATTCATTTTTGAAAGTAAAATGTGCAGCTTTGCTGCACATTTTGTTTTCTGGATCGCGCGGGAATAAATAATAAGGCCATCAACACGCATTTGCATGTTGCGGATCCTATTAGTTTCGAGGGGGTTGGCTGCGCGTTTTCGACTTGCTATTACCTGGCAGGAACTTGTAGCTGCCTTGACCATGTCAAATGTGGCTGATGAAATTTACAAACCTGCATGGCTTTGCATTCCCCAACTGTTTTGAAATCTGTTAGCTTGAATTATTATGAAAATATTACCGGTGTGATTGAGTGAATCACGATGGACAACTTTCATCTTAACATGTTCTTGGAGCTGGCTCTTTTTTTTTATATATGTTAGTAATAGTATCCTGTGAGTCTGTTCATTCCAGCTCATGTCTTTGCCCTCAGGTGTATCATCCGGTTTTCATTCCTGGGGGTGGCATGTCCCAGTTCAGTATTTTTTCCCACTATTGTAGAAGTCTGCAGGGACTTTTGCTTTTTTCAGGGATTTATGTAATGTAAGTTATTCCAGAAATATGAGGCTGGAAGTTGCAGACTTTCCCTGGATACCATGGCCTGTCATCCCTTTATGATGCTTGGATTCTGCCCCTGTGTGTGAGATTTGGGGCATGGGAGGTAAGGAGAAGTGATAGGGAAACCCTTACGGGTAAGACTTGAAGTGGGTGGGAGAAGTTATTTTAGTCCAAAGAACAGTACAGGTCTGAAAAGGAATAGGATTGCAGTGCTACCGAAGTTGCACAAATATATATATTTATCAAATTATCAATCGTCAGTGTCACTCACTCACTATATCCTTCTTTGTCCTGTGGTCTGGGGCTAGCCTATTATAGCTATTAGATCAATAAAGTTTAAAAAATACCAAACTAATTTATTAACTTGTTTAATCTACTACATTTATTATAGCTAGCTAGGCTGTTAGCGTAATATCACTGGCTATGGGCTATTACTAGTGGCTAGCTAGCTATTAGCCAGCCAGTGAGCCACTACTAGTATAGTATATCAATCAGATTACTAGTGTCACACCTATATCCTATCAAAAAAAATCTCCACTAAAGGTGAGATCAAAATCCAATAAATAATCCCCAAAATTCCCTACCCTCCAATAATAATTTCTTTCTTTATTTACTTGGTTGTTTTTCTTAAAGTAAATTTTTAATGTGAGATGAGATAAGTTTCATACTTATTCTGTTGCATGCCTCCATGACCTTGCTACAGTATTGGAATTGTAATCATAAACTTACCTCCATCCCACTCTCAAGTTGAGGTTTTATTGAATATTTTTTGTATATTATCTATATATATAAAAATGTAAATGTTCATTTGTTCAAAATCTTAAATCTCCGAAAGTTCTTCACCGATTGCCTTGAAATTTTGACACAGCATTGCATTCGATAACGTGCGTGTTTTTATATACCTATATTATATAGATGTCACACCTGTGACAGGTAAAAACATGCTTTTTTGGAAAAACAGCGCCATCTGTTGGACGTACAAGCAACACATGCTATCTACAATATAAATGGGCTCTGACTCACGGCCCGCAAATGCGCAGTAGAGAGCAGCTCTACCATGCATGTGCGGACCATTGAGCTCTGCGCTACGTGCTGGGTGTCACAGAGGGGAGGAGGAAAGGGCAGACGAGTCGCCACTTCGAGAAACAGCTCAGCCCGTTCCTCCCCTGCTGGGGAAGGGGGGAGGGAGTAGGGACTGCCGGACAGTTACACATAGGAGGAGGAAAGGGTAGAAGAGTCGCCTAGCCAGTCCATCCACCACCGGGCAAGGGGGGGAGGGAGTTGGGACAGCCGGAGCAGAGCAAATGCAGTAGAAAGTGGCTGTGAAGAGATCACAGCAGCTGCAGCCTGCAGCAGCCAAAGCGCAAGGAGCTGAACAGAGAATAGCTCGCCCTTCTCCCCCGCCCCCTGAGTCCCGCAGATAAGGAGAAGCCAAGTAAATATCCCGCAACTGCGGGGGGGGGGGGGAGGGGGAAGACAGTGCTGTCAGCCCACCCATGGGTCTCAGCCACCACGGGAAGAGTTTACATGGGCATCGCTCCACCCCCATTCCCAGCAAAGTGATGTGACGAAAGTGAAAGCCAGAACCTGCTCCCTCCTCCCTCTCAAGCCCCCGATCAGATTTCTTAAAGGCACAGGTCTGCCAGAAAGAGCAAAGTAAGCTAGGCTACATGTCCCAAATCTGTTGCAGTGCCTGCTGCCTGCCATTTGCAAGGGGGGGGGGGAATGGAGTGTTTTCCTCTCTCTCCCAGACACAACTGGCGTGGGAACTTTGCAAGCTCTTGCGAGTGGAGAGCAAAGACTTAGGTGGGGATGGGCCAACAATCCCACCCATTTTAACTGTGTGAGAGAGAAGTGTGGTAATGTGCGCTGAAGGCGAGTGTGAGTGCCAGAGAGAGAAGGAGACTACGTGAGGGATTGTGTATGTGTGTGAGAGGGATTGGGCGTGCATGTGTGAGGGACAGAGGGAGAGTGTATGTGCAAGAGAGAGAGAGAGAGAGAGGAAGCCTATGTAGGGGGCTTTATGAGAGAGAGATTCTCTACCCCCCCCCCAAGCTCTCCACTTATAGGTTACAGTGGAAGGGGTTCAGTGTAGAGGGGAATGGGAGAGCAAAGGAGTTGGGGCCTGTAAGGTTAGAGTGAAAGGGGTCTGAGCCTGTCCCTCTGCCACCGGGGAAGGGGGGAGGGAGTTAGGATGGCAGGACCATTATGCTTCGCGAGATCCCCCTTGGACACCGCTGCAGCTCCTACCACCGCCGCCACCTCTGGCCCTTCGTGGTGCGGGGGGGGGGGGAGCGGAGGAGAGCAAAGACATAGGAGGAGAGGGGACAAAAATCTCGCCGTTTTAACGGGACTTAACGGCTTGGACTAAATATTTTACAATTCCATTTCAATGTTTCCGATTGCATTGTTAAATTGAATTTTCATAGATTTCGATTTATTTTCATTTTGATTTAATTTTTTCGTGTGACATTGTGTTGGAATTGAGCTGTGTTGTTTACCATACCGTTCATTTAGTGAGTATAGTTTATGATTTTTCTTTTTTCATTCTTTTTCATTTCTAGAATTATGCGGTTTACATCTAGACATGGATTGCTTCTCACATGGACAATTATATGTTGCGTGTTCTAGAGTCAGCAAACCAGACAATCTCTTTATCTGCACAGACAATGGAACAACAAAAAATATTGTATACCCACAAGCATTGTGAAATTAACCATATTTGAAAAGTGCGCTTTCTCTTTTCTTTCTTTTCCATTTAACCAGACTGAGCCACAGCAACGCGTGGCCGGGTACAGCTAGTTTTATTAATAAATTTGTTGTAAAACTCATTATGTTTTCCAGATGTTGACACAAAATTATCTTAGCGCTCAATGCTGATGTAACCTATTGTATAGGTAGTATATGTGAATTTGCTCGCAAACAAATTGAAAATCTTTCAAACCATTTCAAATGTCCCGTAACCACTTGTCTGTCCCCCTCTAGGCTCTACTGTAAATTGTTTGCTCCGTTTTCACCACATGCTGTCAAAATGTCTCTATCTTTGTATTTATATTACAACTGTGAGTTGACTATTCAGTATTAGAGACTTTATTTAAATCAACTGAGCACATCAAGATAATGTTTAGCTTTTTCAAAATCTAAACACCACGTATTTTTTTAGCTTTTTTAGCTTTTACTTGTAATTTACTTAAATCACTGTAATCAGCTGGAGGCACTATTCAAACCTTTTCAAATGCCACAAAAATGTTTCTCAATCGAAATTGAATAATCAGCTAGAGGCACTATTCAAATTTTTTCAGATGCCGGGAGAATGTTTCTCAATCAAAAAATTGAATCTCTTAAATCAACTAAGAAGCACACTGCTCAAACTTTTTTCAGTGCCAAGGAGGTTTTCAGCTTTTAAATTTGATACTTGAATCACTTAAACCAGCTAGGTACGCTGTTTTAGATTTTTTGCTTTTATTCACAATTGGGTAGATTTTTAAAAAAAGCGCGATCGCGTACTTTTGTTTGCGCAGCAGGAGCAGGCACAAACAAAAGTACACAGGATTTTATAAGATACGCGCATAGCCGCGCGTATCCTCTAAAATCCTGGATCGGCGCGCGCAAAGCTGCCGATTTTGGGCAGCCTGCGCGCGCCGAGCCACGCAGCCTGCCTCCGTTCCCTCCGAGGTGGCCTTGGAGGGAACTTCCTTTCGCCCTCCCCCTCACCTTCCCCTCCCTTCCCCTACCTAACCCACCCCCCGGCCCTATCTAAACCCCCCCTTACCTTTGTCCCTAGATTTACGCCTGCAAGAAGCGTGCCGTCTTCCGACCCGGGGGCTGGTCCGGAGGACTGGACCACGCCCCTGGGCCGGCACCATGCCCCCGGCCCCGCCCCCGATATGCCACGCCCCACCCCCAAAATGCCACGTCATCTGGTCCCGCCCCCGACATGCCCCCTTCGAAAAACCCCGGGACCTACGCGCATCCCGAGGCTCTGCGCGCACCGGCAGCCTATGCAAAATAGGCGCGCCGGCGCGCAAGGCCCTGCTCACGTAAATCCGGGCGGATTTACGCGAGCAGGGCTTTTAAAATCCGCCCGAATATACTTAAGTCTCTTAAGTCAGCTGAGCGCATTGTTTAAACTTTATCAAACGCTGAAGAAATTTCTAACTTTATTTCACAATTAAACTGAAAGCACTTCAAATGTCCCGCAATCACTCATCTGTCAGGTTCTTCCAACATGGCCATGTTTTGAAAAAGAAACTTTTCTTTATCAGGGGAATCCACATTAAATCTTTTCTCCTTGCTGTCAGGTATCTTCTCTAAGAATGTATGGTGTTTTCTTACAAACTTACTTGCAAAATGCTCTTTTAAATTGGTCAGCAGATCATAATTCCACCAATGGAGAATCTCCATGTAATACGTCATAGTATTTGTCATCCATTCACTTTCATTCACCTATATCCTATACATCCAATATATATATACTATATTATAATATATATTTTATTTATTTATTTATTTATTTATTTAAAACATTTTATATACAGGCATTAGTTTTGAACATCATGTCGGTTTACAGTAAACAGCTTAAGTTTGGAAAGTTACATTTTAACAGGGAGATCAGAACTGGGAGAGGGGTTAACGAAAGGCAGCTGAGAAAAGACAGGGCAACAAACGAGAGTATAACAAAACAAAATATAGTTCCTCAATATGAGGAAAAGGAGTAGACATAATAAGGTCTACTTTGGCATGGGTTAATGGCTTTCTTCAGGGTAAGCTTGGTTGAACAACCATGTTTTCAGTTTCTTTTTGAAATTGTTTAAACATGGTTCAAGGCGTATGTCTGGTGGTAGTGTGTTCCAGATAGAGGGACCTGTAGTTGAAATAGCACGGTCACGTGTGGAGGAGAGGTGGGCTGTTTTCACATATCTGTCATGTGGCCTGGGGCTATATATCTAAAAATACCAAAAAGTGCAGCAGTAGTGTTAGTGTAGTAGATTATTTATTATATCAATCAATCTACTAGATAGATTTATAGCTTAGCTAGCTATTCTAGTTTAAAAAATAAATACCAAACTAATTTATTAACTTATTTAATCTACTAGATTTATTATATCCTTCTTTGACCACAGGATCATCATGCCACTCCCCTCTGGAAAAAACATGGCACTAGTACTAGTGCTACCAGAAAGAGCAGTCTGCCAGTCCCTAGGAAAAAACTGTGATTTGTTTAGAAGAAAGAAGATGTAGAAGCACAAGGTTACTTGTTGCAGGGCAAGCAAGGAGCTAAATCTGAGGAAAAGGTCAAATTCTTAGATGAAAGAATGGTGGTACAGAAAGTCTTGGATGATGATGTTGATGATCAGGAGTTCTTGACTAGTATTTATTTTTATTTATTTAAGAGTTTTTATATACCGTCATTAAATTATTCACCATCATAACGGTTTACAATAGGGCACCTATATAAAAGAAAATATGGGTCATACATTACATAGGTGGTGCCATTAGTATTCGGTAACAAAAAAGGCGTTTATTTGGGGGATTGAGTGTTTCATAGCAATGTGTCCTGAAGGTTGCCTACAGTTAAAAAGGTTGAACTAATTCAGTAAGGAGCGTTAAATTAGGCATTCGGTGCTTTATGCCGCATATCTTTGCTTAATTGCCTGCATCAATTTTATTTCTTGAAGGCTTGTATGAAAAGACAGGTTTTGCGCTGTGTTTTGAAAAGTTTATGATTGCTCTGGAGTTTAAGGTCAAGTGGCATGGAGTTCCATAATATGGGACCGGATAGAGACAAAGCTCGCTCCCTCACTTAGGTAAGTCTTGCGGTTTTCACAGAAGGAATGGGAAGGAGTGCTCTGTTTGCTGACCTTAAATGGACAAGATGGTGCCAGCCATCCATTGCTCCTACCATGTGACAGGGGCCGACCAATGGCACTGGTAGCCCCTGTGACATAGTAAGGTCAAAGGCTATCGGTGCCATTTTGAATACTGGCAGCCGAGGGTGTGAGTGCAGGAGATGGCTCCTGGACCCCCCGCTGGACCACCAGGGAGTTTTGGTAAGTCTTGGGGGGTTCAGGAGGGTGGGGGGTTGTAGTTAATTCAATTTTAGCTGGGAAACAAATAAGAATTAATGCATGAATGTATCAAGGGCCCCCCTTGACGAATGCAACGTATCTGCCCCCCGACGAATACGAATACCAAATGCAATGTATGGCACCCCTCTGCTCATCCCTAGCTATTTCTACTAGTATGAAAATGACAAGAAGTATCCAGCCTAGAGTAAGGAACAGTACAAGGACATCTAAGATTTGGAATCATGTTGTGGCTGACCTGAGATTTGGATAATGTAGCCATTGTAAAAAGATGGTGAGCTGTGGAAGAATTATTGGACATCTTACTAAAAGCAACATGAAATACCACATGTAAAAAGAACATAGCGCACTGTTACTTGCAGAAGAAGCTGGTCCCACCGTTCTTGCCCAGGCTTCAAGTAAAGCAACAGGGAAGCAACCACAGAAGGAAAGTAGTAGTACTACAGAAGATACAGATTGTGTGCATCTACAGCAGCAGCAGTCTCCTCCTCCCCATCCCCGGCAGCAGCGGCAAGCTACCATTGAGCAGATGGGGTGGTGTTCTTCTACAATGTCACAGAGCAGGAAGCAGGCAATGTCCAAAGTGGGTACACGACATATTGCTCTAATGATTGCTTTGGATGATCATCCACTGCAGATTGTAGAAAATGAGGATTTAAGCGGATGCTCCATTATTTTGCCCCTTACTACAAACTTCCTTCAAGAACTACATTTAGCCATCAGGTGCTTCCTTCCCTATACAGAAAATGTTGTGCTGAAATGCAGATTGTGATGGCAAGGGCAAAGGAGAGGAGCATCCATCTCACCACTGATATTTGGACTAGTATGAATGTAATGCATGCATATTTGTCTCTAACAGCACATTGGTGGCAGCTAGATGAGACATTAATACCTGTAAGCACTAGCAGTGGCAGCAGTAGCACCAGCAGCTCCAAAAAGGTTTTGCCAAGATACAGGTGGGCTTTACTGCATGCTCAATTGCTAGACAAGAGCCACACTTCAGAAAATATCTTACAGGCAATTCAGGGGATGATGGAAAGATGGAATGGGCTCCTTAGAAGCAGTGATATGGAATGCTTAAATGGATATTTCATTACTGACAATGGTTCCAATATTATTAAGGCTCTGGCTGATGGTGGATTCAAGGGCATCCAATGCTTTGCACATACCCTGCATCTGATAGTGAGGGATGCTTTGGGGCTTAGTGGCAAGGAAGGTGGTACTAGTCATTGTAGTAGTCAACTGCTGAAGTGGTTGATTAAAAAGTGTCGCAAAATAGCTGGACATTTCAATCACAGTGTGAAAAGTGGGAAGCAACTCAGAAAAAGCCAAATAGCAGCTGGCACACCTTTGCACAGCCTTCTTCAGGATGTGTCTACCAGATGGAATTCCACCTATCTTATGTTGGAGAGGTTGTGTGAACAGCAGACACCTCTTCATGATTTGGCAATGGCAACTGAAATTGGATTGGAAAATCCTCTTGGATGTCAGGACTGGACAAACATTGCACAGATGGTGAATGTCCTCAAGCCTGTCAAAGTATATACTGATGTAATCAGTTCAGCTACGGCCACATTGGGTGGTGTCAACCCTGTAATAAACTATCTGGAGGAGGTATTAGAAAAAATTCTGCATCAGCCAGATTTATCTAAGGAAGTGTTACTGCTTGTTAAATGCTTAAAAGAGCAAACTCAAAAAAGATTGAAACTTCTCATGCAAAGGGATTGCTATATTTATTTACTTATTTATTTTAGTGCTTTTTTTATACCAGCATTCATGATTTACAATCATATCATGTCGGTTTACATGGAACCGGGGTATAACAACCTTAAACATTAACATAGCGAAGAGAGGTAATAGTTACATTGAAACAGGGGTGATAGAACTGGGGGAAGAAGAAGACAAAGCAGAAAGTAACTCAATGAGCAGAGCAATTATTTACAGTGTGCTGAATGTTCAGTAATGATAGCTAAGGCGGATCAGTGAACTTAGGGAAAGGCTTGTTTAAATAACCAAGTCTTAAGCTTTTTTCTAAATGTCAGTAGGCAAGGTTCTTGTCTGAGTTCAGGGGGGATAGCATTCCATATGGTTGGTCCTGCTGTAGAGAAAGCCTGTTCTCTGGTGGCTAGATGATGGGTGGATTTGGTTGAGGGGGCGTGCAGGGATCCTTTGCAGGCTTCTCTGATAGGTCTAGACGAGGTGTGTAGTCTGAGTGGGAATTGAAGGTTAAGAGGGGCTTGGTTGTGGATGGTTTTGTGGATGATGGTGAGGGACTTGTGTAGCATTCTGAAATTTATTGGTAGCCAGTGTCGATTTCTGAGGATGGGTGTGATGTGGTCTCTTCTGCCAGTGTTTGTTAGGATTCTGGCCACAGCGTTTTGAAGCATCTGAAGAGGTTTGATGGAAGAGGTGGGGAGACCTAGCAAAATGGAGAAGCAGTAGTCTATCTTGGAGAATAGAATGGCTTGGAGGACTGTACTGTAATCTTGAAAGTGTAGAAGTGGTTTAATCATTTTTAGAACCTGTATTTTATAGAAGCAGTCTTTGGTAGTGTGGTTGATGAAAGTTTTTAAATTCAGACAGTTGTCTATTAATAGTACTCCCAGGTCTCTTGCTTGGGTGACAAAGGTGTTGGTGAGTGAGGGGTATCACTATCGTCCGGGGAAATGAGGAGGATTTCAGTCTTAGCTGAATTGAGTATAAGGTTTAGGTTAGTGAGGAGGTGGTTGATCTATCGGAGGCAATTTTCCCAGTACTTGAGTGTTTTTGTAATAGATTCTGTTATGGGGATCAGGATTTGCATGTCATCTGCATAAAGTAAGTGTTTTAATTTTAGGTTAGTTAGCATCTGGCACAGGGGAAGGAGGTATATATTGAAGAGAGTGGGGGACAAGGAGGAACCCTGAGGAACTCCTAGTGATAATTGATGCTGGGGGATTCTTTATTGTTGATTTTGACTTTATAGCCTCTGTTGCTGAGGAACGATTTGAACCATCTGAAGGCAGTTCCTGTTATTCCGATGTCAGAAAGTCTGTTGAGGAGGATGTCATGGTTTACAGTGTCAAATGCCGCCGAGAGGTCAAGAAGAATTAGTAAGAAGGATTGCCCTTTGTCCAATCCCATGATGATGTGGTCTGTTAGAGAGATGAGGAGGGTTTCTGTGCTTAGTGCCTTGAGGAATCCGTATTGGGAAGGGTGTAGTATTTTGTGTTCTTCAAGATAATCTGAGAGTTGAGAGATGACTAATTTTTCCACGATCTTGGCTACAAAAGGTAGGTTGGAGATAGGGTGGAAATTGTTGGGTTCCTTTTGGTCTAAGTTTGGTTTTTGAGAAGAGGTTTAAGAGAGGCAAGTTTTAGGGTGTCTGGGAAGATTATTTGTGATAGAGAGCAGTTTATGATATCGGCCAGAGGTTTGGAGATGGTGTCAGGTACCAGTAAGAGTAGTTTTGTTGGGATTTGGTCATAAGGATGGGTAGAGGGTTTCATTTTCCTTATTAGAGTTTGAATCTCCAGGGCAGTAGTGGGTTCAAATGATTCAAGTGAAGTCTCTTTATTTGGGAGATAGTAGGAGGTAGGAGAGGATGTAGGGCTGGGAGGCAGGAGAGTTAAGAGGTTGGAGATTTTGTTTTGGAAAAAGATTGCCAGTTCATTGGCTTTAGATTGTGCTTGGTCGTTAGGAATAGATGGGGTACTAGTTTGTGTAAGTTCGGATACGTAGGAGAATAGTGCTTTGGCGTTAAAGACAAGGTGGTGAATTCTTTGAACGTAGAAATCTCTTTTAGACCGTAGGGTGGAGTTTCTATAGAAGTGGAGGGCAGATTTATAAGCAAATAATGTGCTGGGACATGGGTCCTTGCACCATTTGTTTTCTTTCTGTATGAGATTTTGTTTAAGCTTTTGGAGCTCCTTGAAGAACCACAGTTGACTTCTGTGCGAGGTAGAATTGAGTTTTTTAGTTGATAGTAGGCATAATTAATTAGCTACTGTCTCTGTGAGGTTGCTCCAGGAGAGTGGAGCTGAATTGGGGCCTGAGAGGTCTAGGTGATGAAGTTCTTTGGCCAGGTGATTACTGAGGACATCGGAATAGCATGATCTCCTCTAGTGGAACGTGGATTCAAGGGGGTGAGTATTGGGTGTTTCTTTCATTGTGAAAGTGGCAGAGATTAAGGAGTGGTCCGATCAGGGGACCAGAATGCATTTGGGGGGGGGGGGATGAGTGTGTGAGGCCGGAGTTTATGAAGATAAGGTCCAAGTGTGGCTGGCTTTGTGGGTAGGCTTGTTGATAATCTGGCCGAAAGGGAGGTGAGAAATGCTTCACAGTTGGTTCTGAGTGGAGCATTATCAACATGGAGGTTGAAATCCCCTAAGATCATCGCTGGGGATTCCAGGTTCAAATGTTTTGCTATGATTTCTACAAGGGGGGAGGCATCTGAGTCAAGAAGTCCTGGTGGAGCATATATGAGGAGGATTTGGACTTGGTTGGCTTTGAAAAGGCCTAATTCTAGTTTAGAGGCAGATTTGGCTGGGAGTTGGGTTAATCTTAGCTCTTTTTTGGCTGCTAAGAGAAGGTCTCCACCTCTTTTCTTTTGACGGGGCAGTGAAAAGATATCGTAAAGATGTGTAGGGAGTTGATTTATCAGGGCTATATCCGTTGGTTTAAGCCAGGTTTCCGTTATCGCGCAGATGTCAGGCTTGGAGCCTAGGAGATAATCGTTGAGGATATGTGATTTTTTGGTAAGGGGTTGTGCATTGAAGAGAGTTAAGGAAAATAGTGCGAGGCCTAGGAGTTGAGTAATGGGTGAGATCATGATTGGAATGAGAGACCTGGTGGGGCGTGAGCGAGGTTGCATGGGTGCTTTTCCAATGTTGAGGAGACTGTGGTGTAGAATGGGGATTGGAAATCTTGGTGTCATTTTGTTCTTGTTGTGAATTCTGGAAGAGGAGGCTGGATGAATGCTGGATGAGGAGGCTGGATGAATGTTGGAAGAGGAGGCTGGATGAATGCTGGATGAGGAGGCTAGATGAATGTTGGAAGAGGAGGCTGGATGAATGCCTGAAGCGGAGGCTGGATGAATGTTGGAAGAGGAGGCTGGATGAATGCTGGAATAGGAGGCTGGATGAATGCTGGAAGAGGAGGCTGGATGAATGTTGGAAGAGGAAACTGGATGAATGCTGGAATAGGAGGCTGGATGAATGTTGGAAGAGGAGGCTGGATGAATGCTGGAATAGGAGGCTGGATGAATACTGGAAGCGGAGGATGGATGAATGCTGGAGGAGGAGGCTGGATGAATGCTGGGAGAGTATGCTGGGTGAGTGCTGGTGTAGGATCGAGTTTTGTGGTATTAGAAGAGGATGTAGGCAGGGGCCACTGTCCTGGGACCTGGGGCTCATGAAGGGGCACACTAAGAGGCAGGCCCTTTAGGTCGCGCTCTTTTGGGCGCTTGTCGCCCAGCATGCGATGCCGCCAAGAAGCGCCGCAGATTTAAAGGGAGTCCCTGCCGCCTCCTGATAGGCTGGTTGGCTTAGAGGGGGAGCGGCTAGACTCACCGCGTGGTTTGCAGTTTATTTTAGGGATGTGAATCGTGTCCTCGATCGTCTTAACGATCGATTTCGGCTGGGAGGGGGAGGGAATCGTATTGTTGCCGTTTGGGGGGGTAAAATATCGTGAAAAATCGTTAAAAATCGTTAAAAATCGAAAAATCGAAAAATCGAAAAACCGGCACATTAAAACCCCCTAAAACCCACCCCCGACCCTTTAAATTAAATCCCCCACCCTCCCGAACCCCCCCCCCCAAATAACTTAAATAACCTGCGGGTCCAGCGGCGGTCCGGAACGGCAGCGGTCCGGAACGGGCTCCTGCTCCTGAATCTTGTCGTCTTCAGCCGGCGCCATTTTCCAAAATGGCGCCGAAAAATGGCGGCGGCCATAGACGAAAAAGATTGGACGGCAGGAGGTCCTTCCGGACCCCCGCTGGACTTTTGGCAAGTCTCGTGGGGGTCAGGAGGCCCCCCACAAGCTGGCCAAAAGTTCCTGGAGGTCCAGCAGGGGTCAGGGAGCGATTTCCCGCCGCAAATCGTTTTCGTACGGAAAATGGCGCCGGCAGGAGATCGACTGCAGGAGGTCGTTCAGCGAGGCGCCGGAACCCTCGCTGAACGACCTCCTGCAGTCGATCTCCTGCCGGCGCCATTTTCCGTACGAAAACGATTCGCGGCGGGAAATCGCTCCCTGACCCCCGCTGGACCTCCAGGAACTTTTGGCCAGCTTGTGGGGGGCCTCCTGACCCCCACGAGACTTGCCAAAAGTCCAGCGGGGGTCCGGAAGGACCTCCTGCTGTCCAATCTTTTTCGTCTATGGCCGCCGCCATTTTTCGGCGCCATTTTGGAAAATGGCGCCGGCTGAAGACGACAAGATTCAGGAGCAGGAGCCCGTTCCGGACCGCTGCCGTTCCGGACCGCCGCTGGACCCGCAGGTTATTTAAGTTATTGGGGGGGGGGGTTCGGGAGGGTGGGGGATTTAATTTAAAGGGTCGGGGGTGGGTTTTAGGGGGTTTTAGTGTGCCGGCTCATGATTCTAACGATTTATAACGATAAATCGTTAGAATCTGTATTGTATTGTGTTCCATAACGGTTTAAGACGATATTAAAATTATTGGACGATAATTTTAATCGTCCTAAAACGATTCACATCCCTAGTTTATTTTTCCTTCCTGCGATCCCTTGATTCTCTGTGTTTGTCTTCTCTTTTCTGCGTGGCTCACAGCTCAAGGGGTGAGCGGGCATGATATCTGACTCACGTGTGAAAGGCAGTATTGCTCCAAGTGCAATGCTCTTATATACTGGAAAAAAAAGTTGATTACAATGGTTGAAAACATAATGTCAAAGAGGGTCTGTGCCACTGGTAATGATGTAAAAGAATTAGGATCATCCTCTCAGTCTCCAACTCCATCCTGCTCAAGAACTATCAGCTGCTCCCCTACCCCTTCCATGACACATCAAATTATTAGTCATTCCAAGTTTAATGAACTGGCTGCCATGACACAGGCAATCACATCAGCTGTTGGCAGAAGAGTGACTGCTGAGCCCTACCTATAATAGAATGTTTCAGAAATGCATGTTAAGAGTTTTCTGTCTGAGCCAATTCAGAGCATGGACTCAGATCCCTTGAAATATTGGGCACAGAAAGCTTCAATGTGGCCTGATCTTGCGATAGTAGCACAGCACTTTCTTTTCTACCCGCCAACCAGTGTGCAAAGTGAAAGAGTATTTTCAATGACTGGGAACATAGTGACTCCACACTGTACACGGTTGTCTCCAGACTTAATAGAGCAATTGGTTTTCATCACAATGAACTTTCCACTGCTTGGGTATCCTTACTTTCCCTGTTACTGGGAGGAGTGAGCCTTTTGTCGAGGCCCAAGATCCAAGGGCTGGAAGAGAGGCTTGGCTCTATGCAGATGTGCTTCCTACATCGCTTGCTGGGGCACTCGGCAGTGCCGCTACCACTACAATGCCGCTGCAGCCTCTTATGGCCCCCAGGAGAAGCCAGTCCGGGAGTCACAAGACATGAATGCTTTGTCCTGCTGCATCCCCGACACAGGCTTCTCACTCCCAGGCTCCTTTCCCCAGTGTCCACCTCCGAGGCAGGCAAGTCCTCGCTGGGTTCCTCTGCCTCAGCGTCCACCTCTGAGGCATGAGTCTCAGACTCATTTACAAAACAAAATAATTGTGTGAATGAAGTATGAAAGAATTTCAGGCCAATGCAAAATTAATTTGCACTTGCACGGGCGGATTTGCAAAGCCCTGCTTGCGTAAATCCGCCCGGATTTACGCGAGCAGGGCCTTGCACGCCGGCACGCCTATTTTCCATAGGCCGCCGGCGTGCGCAGAACCCCGGGACGCGCGTAGGTCCCGGGGTTTTTGGAAGGGGGCGTGTTGGGGGCGGGGCCGAATGATGCAGCATTTTGGGGGCGGGGCGCGGCATTTCGGGGGCGGGCCCGGGGGTGTGGTTTTGGGCCAGGCCGGTCTCGGTGTGCCAGCAGCCTGCTGGCGCTCGTGGATTTACGTCTCCCTCCGGGAGGCGTAAATCCATGGATAAAGGTAGGGGGGGGGGTTAGATAGGGCCGGAGGGGTGGGTTAGGTAGAGGAAGGGAACTGAGGCAGGCTGCGCGGTTCGGCGAGCGCCGGCTGCCCAAAATCGGCAGCCTTGCGCGCACTGATCCAGGATTTTAGAAGATATGCGCGGCTACGCGCGTATCTTATAAAATCCAGCGTACTTTTGTTTGCACCTGCTGCGCAAACAAAAGTACGCGATCGCTCAGTTTTTCAAAATTTACCCCGCAGTGTGCAGAGAGGGGCGGATTTTCAAAGGCCCGCGCGCGTAAATCCTTCCAGATTTACGCGTGCAGGGCTCTCGCGCGCCTATTTTGCATAGGCCGCCGGTGTGCGTAAAGCCCCGGGACGCGCGTAAGTCCCGGGGCTTCCTGTCGGGGCGTGTCGGGGGCGTGTCGGGAAGACGTGGCGTTTGGGGGGCGGGGCGCGGCGTTTTGGGTGCGGCGACGTGGGCGTGGTTTCGGGCCGGGGGCATTCCAGGGGCGTGGCCGCGGCCTCCGGAACAGCCCCCGGGACCGGAGCGGGGCAGCCGGCCGACGCGCGCAAAGTTACGCCTGCTTTCATCAGGCGTAACTTTGCCGACAAAGGTAAGGGGGGGTTTAGATAGGGCCGGGGGGGTGGGTTAGGTAGGGGAAGGGAGGGGAAGGTGGGGGGAGGGCGAAAGAAAGTTCCCTCTGAGGCCGCTCCGAAATCGGAGCGGCCTCGGAGGGAACAGGCAGCGCGCGCTGGGCTCGGCGCGCGCAAGTTGCACAAATGTGCACCCCCTTGCGCGCGCCGACCCCAGATTTTATAAGATACGCGTGGCTACGCGCGTATCTTATAAAATCCAGCGTACTTTTGTTCGCGCCTGCTGCGCGAAGAAAAGTACACGCTCGCGCAAGTTTTTAAATTCTGCCCCAGATGTTGCTGGCTAGTGGCTACTAATGGCTAGCTACTAAGCTATGCCTATTATATCACACCACTGTAACAATACATTGATTAAAAAAAAATATATACACACCCTGGACCATAAGAAATAATAATAAAAAAAGAAAACTGAGCACCCAGCAGTTATACATTTCTGAAGGATTTTCTTTTTCATGATTCTGCTTTCTTACTCCAACTTTAGTATCACAAGCATTTCATTTGCTGCTTCAAATGGCTGTCTTGGCCATACAGCAATTTTTGGCATTGAAGTGTGAGTCATTGCAGTAGCCTGAGTACACACTGCACAGTTTTGCATTGGCCAGGTTGAAAGATGTGTGAATGGTCAGTAGCCATGGTTGAAGCCTTGATGTTGGCGCTACTGCTCACAAGACTTAGTTTTTGGGTACTTGCCAGGTTCTTATGGCCTGGATTAGCCACTGTTGGAAACAGGATGCTGGTCTGACCCAGTATGGCATTTTCTTATGTTCTTATGTTCTTAAGTATATAACTTGTGCTAATTCAACCAGACTGAATATTTGTTTCTGAATGTGTATGACTGAGTGCCATACTAAAGTAAAAAACACTGAAATTTGTTGTATTATATAATACAATTACGTACATATCTGTTCTCTGTAAATTTAGTACCATACTACTTCATTTAGTAATGTTAATAATGAAGAATAAGTTCAATAACTTGTTTAAATAATAAATAGTATAGTATAAATACAGAAAGACATCTATGAACGTAATCAAGCACAGGACAGTTGTCACATTAGAACAATTGAGTCCACTAATATTTCTCAAATTAAATGCAAAATTTTAATACAAAGTAAATATAAATATAACTAAAATACATAATATTATTAAAAATTTTTAGAGATGTATAAAAATATAATATAACAAAACATAAGAAGAGGGGGGTTTAGCCCCAGTCAGGGCTAAATTTGATGCTCATGTGGAGAGGAGGAAGGCAACCCAGGGAGGAGGATCCTGCTCTGGAGCAGAGGGCACTGGCATCTCCTCCTCACGAAGGATCTCTTGAAAAGGACGCATCTCATGAGGAGGAGATGCCTGTGCCTTCAGCTCCTGAATGGCCTCCTCCATGTCTGTCAGCCTCCTCTCTACATCCTTGGAATGGGCATCAAAATTAGCCCTGAGGTTGTTTACTCCCTGCAGGATCTCCTTCAGCATGGCAAACTGTGCATGAGCAGTGCATACACAGCTTGGGGGAGATCCTGCAGGGAGTAAAGCAGCAGTGTTGGTGCTGGTGGTGCTGGGCCCGACTGTGGCTGGCTCACTTGCTGCCTCTTCTTGCCCTGTAAAGAAATGTAAAAAAAATCAACATAGTTTATTAACCTTGAGGGTTTTAGGTAAATGGGGAGTCCATAACAGGGGAGAAGGAGGGAGGGGGAGAGCGGAGGGATATCAATCTACATTTAGAGATAGTACATATACATAATTTGAAGGATTGGAAGGAAAAATAAAGGAGGCTCTCTCAAGTTAGGCAGAATATGATGGTACAGTACAATGAAACAAATCTCTTCTTCTTTCTCCTTCCATTCCTTAGTTTACTCTCATAGTCACATCAGGATTATGCAGTGTCCTATCTTGACGACATCGTAATTTACAGTGGAGACTTGGAGACACACCTAAGGCAATTACAGGCCATACGTACATGTCTATGAAAGGCTGGATTGACAGCCAACCCCAAGAAATGTAAATTAGGGGGTCAAGAAGTACAATATCTGGGATACTCCCTTGGGAGAGGGAAAGTCCACCCACAGACATGGAAAATAGAAGCAATTATCGGAGTCCCAGTCCCAAAGAGAAAGAGTAAGGTGAGAGCCTTTTTAGGCCTCATCGGTTACTATCGACGGCTCATATCAAACTTTTCAGAAAAAGCCCCTCACATGCCTTTTACAAAAGAAAGCCCCAGAGAAGGTTAGATTGTCTGCAGAGGTGGAGGAAGCCTTCCAGGGTTTAAAGAAAGACATATGCTCGGAACCTGTTCTACTAAGTCCCGACTTTACCAAGCCCTTTATAGTACAGGCAGACGCATCAGAGGTGGGGCTAGGAGCCATCCTCACACAAGAGAAAGGAGACAAGGAACACCCTGTAGCCTTCATTAGCAGGAATACTACCCCGAGAGAGAAGCTATTCAACGATAGAGAAAGAGGCCTTAGCTGTCAAATGGGCCTTAGAGGCTTTTTGTTATTACCTACTGGGCCGCCAGTTCCCGCTGGTAACAGATCACCAACCCCTTGTCTGGGTCACTCAGAATAAAGAGTCCAATGGATGAGTAATGAGGTGCTTTCTGGCACTCCAACCATTTGACTTTAAAGTCCAACACAGAGCAGGGAAGGTGAATATAAATGCAGACTTCCTTTCTAGAGAAGTCTCCCTTGTACAGGCAGGTGCTCAACTAAGGAAGATTGAGCTGAGGGGGAGGGAATGTGATAGAGTATATGACAGAGAGCCTCAGACTGCTTTAACGGACCGGCTCCAGCTATCTGGACCGGTCCACCTTAAGACAGACAGGAAAGGGATCCTCGGGTGGGGGAATTTCCCTGAAGTAAGGGATACAAAGGTGAGGCCCTGAGAAAGTTAGAGAGGCCCCAGGGAGAAGAAGGAAGCTGTAATGGAGTGCTGTGCTCTTTTGAAAAAACTGTTCTTGCATTATCAGTCTGCTGAGGTAAGCAGCCATTTTGATTCTGTCTTGCTGAACTTTTTTTATAATTAAACTGTTGAAAATCAGAACAGACTCCAGCCTGGTCTGTTCTCCGACCTTCTCCTGTCTTAGACCGCTCCAAGGGCATCACACTCCCATTAAAATGGATATGTGTGCATCCACCACTGATCACTGGGTTACCATGTGACATGTAATGGCCTCAGAAGCATAGAGTTCACATGTTAGGGCACTAAGAAAAACTTAGATTAAAGTTTTTGGGGATTTTATAAGGCTGGAAATGCTTGCTGCAACAGGAGTTAAGCATCTGGTCACAATATGAGGTTTCAAGACCTGCTCCACCTGTGCCTTGGGTTAACAGCACATCTCTGCATCGGCCTGTACGTGTGGTATGTGCTAGTCACTGTGACTATTTTCCTGTGGGCCTTGTGGTTTGTTATAAGATATGAGGGTCTGGTTGTTGGGTATGTTTGTCTCTCACTTACTGTCATTGTATGGGTCTCACTGTATTTATGTCTGCGTGTCTGTGTGGTTCTCTGGCAATCTGGTTGTAGGGGGTGGGAGGGGGGAATATGCTCCTTGATTGATTACTTGCAGCCTGTAGGCCCTTGCGTATGTGTCAATGAGATTTTGTATGCAAGATGAAGATGTAGCCTAAGGGCTCTTTGCACCAATGTGAAGCCGTTTAGCTGCATTGTCATTAGTTGACATGTATTAATGATATGCCCCAAAACACACATATGTTCCTGATGCAGTTTCAGAATGAAGCCAGAAATCCACACACTGCCTGTAAAATCCCATTTTGAGATTATTAAGGTGCCCAAAGGAGTCGGTATATATATGCATTTCCATTGAGGTAGCTAGCAATCGCTTTTAGACACAGGATGCCACACATCCTGAGTGGCAGAGAATGAGAAACACACTTCCAGACATTAACATCCAAAATGTATATATACATGCATGCATAGTGTCTATATATACCGTATGTACACAGTTATATGTACATATCTTTACCTTGTCTAGGAAGCCAACACTATTCAATGTGAATGAAGGGGACTGGATAGTGTGACTGACTTGAACCACAAGAATATAGTATATAGTCTATTAGGCTCATATTAGTTTAGTAGGCCTAGATGTAGTGAAGGACAACTACAGTTAAGATGTACACCTGTACTGTGCTGTAAACAGTATGGTATACCCTCCATGGAGATGACCAAGGGTGCACATCAGCTACTTAGTTCCTGTCCTTGTAAACAGACATTCCCAAGAAGGTCTACAAGCATCCTATGACGTTTCAACATGGAATACCCATATATAGTAAATTGAACACGCTTGGTGGAGGCCTACTAAGGAAGACCTTACTATATATGTATACTCTGCAGGATCTGCTACGGCTGCATCAGATGGCAAACTGAAAAAAACTGGGACATCATGCATACTGGTGAGCTGTAGGTGAACAGAGCTGAATGTTGTGCTTTAATGAGACTTGAGAGCCCAAGATAAAACACCATCCCTTGGCAAATGGGTGGTGGGACTCACACATTGTTCCCAAGTATCTTTCTTCTGAGGCCAAATAGCCCTAGCTTTACTTGTACAATGCAAGCATATAGTGTGGGAGTTGCACACTAGGGGTGTGCATTCGTTTTGAACATAAATGTAAACGCTACTTATTTTTTTTTTTAACTTAAAAAAGTGATGAGACATAAACGATCGGATTTCCAACTTATTCAACATAGCTATGTTGAATAAGTTGGAAATCGCGATTGTTGATCCAAAATAAAAATTTAAACCCCTCACCTTCCTTAATCCCCCCCAAAGACTTACCACAACACCCTGGTGATCCAGCGAGGAGTGAGGACGCCATTTCTGAAATCCTTTGCGAGGAGCACGTGACGTCGGCGCCACGTCGGAGTGACGCGGCGTCACGTGATTCCCCGCGGGTTCGCGACGGAACGCTCGTTCGGCCCAAAAAGAACTTTTGGCCAGCTTGGGGGGGTCAATAGGCCCCCCCCAAGCTGGCCAAAAGTTCCTTTTGGGCCGAACGAGGGTGCCGGAGGGAACTCGCGGGGAATCACGTGACGCCGCGTCACTCCGACGTGGCGCCGATGTCACGTGATTCCCCGCGGGGTCGCTTCCGGGATCCTCGTTCGGCCCAAAAGGAACTTTTGGCCAGCTTGGGGGTGTCAGGAGGCTCACCTCTAGCCAAGCTTTTCAAAATCTAGTCCAATTGACTGCATTTGGAGGTGAAAACTAACTAGATTGTGCCAATCTCACATATATGCCCATGTACTTAATAGTTAGCAAAGAGTATCCCATGTACTCAATAGTTATAGGGATGTGAATCGTTTTTCAACAATTAAAATTATCGTCCGAAAATGTTAATATCGTCTTAAATCGTTATAGAACACAATACAATAGAAATTCTAACGATTTATCGTTAAAAATCGTTAAATCGTGTTAGTGCGCACTAACTCGAGTTAGTGTGCACTAACAGAAAATGATACAAATTGACACTTTCCAGGTCAGTAAAGGTCAGTTAGGAATGAATATGTGTTCCTATTGGCTGGCTGCCCTCTTATCTATTGATGTTAATCAGGTTCCCACTGAGGTGATGGTTGGGGGGATGGGAAATGGAAATGGAAACTCAGGAACACTAACAGAAAATGATACAAATTATTGACACTTTCCAGGTCAGTAAAGGTCAGTTAGGAATGAATATGTATTCCTATTGGCTGGCTGCCCTCTTATCTATTGATGTTACCAAGGTTCCAACTGAGGTGATGGTTGGGGGGATGGGAATGGAAACTGTTGGTAGTTGACAAAAAAAGTAATGTGATCAGTCAATATGACTAGAACCTGTGCCCTATTCCTGACACCAGGGGAGCTGCCTGACCCTCACTCCTCGGGGTGTTGTGATCTTCCTGCACTCAGTTCCCTATCCCTGATACCAGTCTGATACAGCTCCCTCCCTGCATTACTAGTGAGAGGCTGGCTTCACAGACAGGGGGGAGCTGCCTGACCCTCACTCCTGACTTCCCCATGTCCCAGCTAGTGAATGGTGTGTGGGTGAGGGGGGGGAGGATGGTGAAGTCTGAGACAGCTCCCTCCCTGCATTACTAGTGAGAGGCTGGCTTCACAGACAGGGGGGAGCTGCCTGACCCTCACTCCTTACTTCCCCCATGTCCCAGCCAGTGAATGGTGTGTGGGTGAGGGGGGGGGAGGATGGTGAAGTCTGAGACAGCTCCCTCCCTGCATTACTAGTCAGAGGCTGGCTTCACAGACAGGGGGGAGCTGCCTGACCCTCACTCCTGACTTCCTCCATGTCCCAGCCAGTGAATGGTGTGTGGGTGAGGGGGGGGGGGGGAGGATGGTGAAGTCTGAGACAGCTCCCTCCCTGCATTACTAGTGAGAGGCTGGCTTCACAGACAGGGGGGAGCTGCCTGACCCTCACTCCTGACTTCCCCCATGTCCCAGCCAGTGAATGGTGTGTGGGTGAGGGGGGGGGGGGATGGTGAAGTCTGAGACAGCTCCCTCCCTGCATTACTAGTGAGAGGCTGGCTTCACAGACAGGGGGGAGCTGCCTGACCCTCACTCCTGACTTCCCCCATGTCCCAGCTAGTGAATGGTGTGTGGGTGAGGGGGGGGGGATGATGGTGAAGTCTGAGACAGCTCCCTCCCTGCATTACTAGTGAGAGGCTGGCTTCACAGACAGGGGGGAGCTGCCTGACCCTCACTCCTGACTTCCCCCATGTCCCAGCCAGTGAATGGTGTGTGGGTGAGGGGGGTGTGTGGAGGATGGTGAAGCCTGAGACAGCTCCCTCCCTGCATTACTAGTGAGAGGCTGGCTTCACAGACAGGGGGGAGCTGCCCGACCCTCACTCCTCCGGGGTATTGTGATCTTCCTGCACACAGTGCCCTATCCCTGATACCAGGGGTGTTGTGATCTTCTTGCATGCAGTGCCCTATCCCTATTAATACCAGGAGTGTTGTGATCTTCCTTCACGCAGTGCCCTATCCCTAATACCAGGGGTGTTGTGACCTTCCTGCACACAGTGCCCTATTGCTGATACCAGGAGTGTTGTGATCTTCCTGCATGCAGTGCCCTATCCCTGATACCGGGATGTGTGCAAGAAGATCACAACACCCCCGGTATCAGGAAGATCACAACACCCCTGGTATTAGGGATAGGGCACTGTGTGCAGGAAGATCACAACACTCCTGGTATTAATAGGGATAGGGCACTGTGTACATGAAGATCACAACACCCCTGGTGCCAGGGTTAGGGCACTCTGTGCAAGAAGATCACAACACTCCTGGTATTAATAGGGATAGGGCACTGTGTGCAGGAAGATCACAACACCCCTGGTGTCAGGGTTAGGGCACTGTGTGCAGGAAGATCACAATACTCCTGGTATTAATAGGGATAGGGCACTGTGTGCAGGAAGATCACAACACCCCTGGTGCCAGGGTTAGGGCACTGTGTGCAGGAAGATCACAACACTCCTGGTATTAATAGGAATAGGGCACTGTGTGCAGGAAGATCACAATACCCCTGGAATCAGGGTTAGGGCACAAGTTCTAGTCACATTGACTGATCACATTACTTGTTTTGTCAAGCTACCAACTGTTTCCATTTCCCATCCCCCATATACTGTCAGTGGGAACCTTGGTAACATGAATAAATAAGAGGGCAGCCAATAGGAATACATATTCATTCCTAAACTGACCTTAACTGACCTGAAAAGTGTCAAATTGTATCATTTTCAGTTAGTGCGCACTAACTCCCAGTTAGTGCGCACTAATTCCCGTTAGTGCGCCCTAACTCGAGTTAGGGCGCACTAATCGGAAAAAACGATTTTTAACGATTTTTTAACTAAAAAATCATGCCTAACACGATTTTCTTGCCCTGCCACACAATTTCTATTGTTAAGACGATATGGAAAACGATTCACATCCCTAGTTAGCAAAGAGTATGCTCTCTGGAGAAACCAACATGAGTCATTTGTGAAGTTCCACAGTAAAAAGTTTCATGTTTGGCTCTTTCTACTTCTATGCTTCCTTGGGAGTATACAATTAGCTTTTCATTTTAAGACCTAGGTCATATGGTCTTGCATGAAAAACATTTGCCAAGTTGGATTAGCCAATGATATTCTTGAATGCAAGGTCATGTGGGTCCCAAACCTATAACCTAGTAAAACCTTAAGACAAAAATCACACAATAAAAAAAACACAACCAGAAAGTAAAGTTTCAAAATATGTGATCACTTTATTGAACAACATTTGTAGTTACAACATGTAAAGCAATTCAACATATTTTGTAATCACATTCTGCAAGTACAAGATCTCAAATAGCACATGACATTGTAATTGAAATAACCAGAATATTTTGTGGATACATGTACATACATTGTAACAAATGGCTACACTATAAATACAGAAAAATGATATGACCTTTTGGCAAAATGATGATTATTTCAAAGAACCTTAGATCAATTAGTAAAAATGTGTAACCTATCATTAAAATCATCTAGTTATCTAGTTACTGTCTGCTACTTCTTCCTCTTCCCAGTTCCAGCACCCCTGTTCATTGTAACTTTTGTCTTCTTTATACCATGTTAATAGTTATTTAGGTTGCTACCCTTGTTATTTGTAAACCGACATGATATGATCTGTATCATGAATGCCGGTATAAAAAAGCACTAAAATAAATAAATAAATCTATTTTACCTGAAGACTAGAGGGTGGCTAATGTAACCCCAATATTAAAAAGGGCTCCAGGGGCAATCCAGGAAATTACAGACCTGTGAACCTGACTTCAGTGCCAGAGAAAATAGTGGAAAGTGTTCTAAATATCAAAATCACAGAACATATAGAAAGACATGGTTTAATGGAACAAAGTCAGCATGGCTTTACCCAAGGCAAGTCTTGCCTCACAAATCTGCTTCACTTTTTTGAAGGGGTTAATAAACATATAGATAAAGGTGAACTGGTAGATGTAGTGTATTCAGATTTTCAGAAGGCATTTGACAAAGTTCCTCATGAGAGGCTTCTAGGAAAAGTAAAAAGTCATGGGATAGGTGGTGATGTCCTTTCGTGGATTACAAACTGGTTAAAAGATATGAATCAGAGAGTAGGATTAAATGGACAATTTTCTCAGTGGAAGGAAGTGGGCAGTGGAGTGCCTCAGGGATCTGTACTTGGACCCGTGCTTTCCATTATATTTATAAATGATCTGGAAAGGAATACGTCGAGTGAGGTAATCAAATCTGCAGATGATACAAAATTATTTAGAGTAGTTAAATCACAAGCGGATTGTGAGACTGCAAAATTGGGCATCCAAATGGCAGAAGCAATTTAATGTGGATAAGTGCAAGGTGATGCATATAGGAAAAAATAACCCATGCTATAGTTACACAATGTTAGGTTCCATATTAGGAGCGACCACCCAAGAAAGAGATCTAGGCGTCATAGTGGTTAACACATTGAAATCGTCGGTTCAGTGTGCTGCGGCAGTCAAAAAAGTAAACAGAATGTTGGGAATTATTGGAAAGGGAATGGTGAATAAAACAGAAAATGTCATAATGCCTCTGTATTGCTCCATGGTGAGACTGCACCTTGAATACTGTGTATAATTCTGGTCACCGCATCTCAAAAAAGATATAATTGCAATGGAGAAGGTACAGAGAAGGGCTACCAAAATGATAAGGGGCATGGAATAGCTCCCCTATGAGGAAAGACTAAAGAGGTTAGGACTATTCAGCTTGGAGAAGAGACGGCTGAGGGGGGATATGATGGAGGTGTTTAAAATCATGAGAGGTCTAGAATGGGTAAATGTGAATCGGTTATTTACTCTTTTGGATAATAGAAGGACTAGGGGGCACTCCATGAAGTTAGCATGTGGCACATTTAAAACTAATCGGAGAAAGTTCTTTTTCACTCAACGCACAATTAAACTCTGGAATTTGTTGCCAGAGGATGTGGTTAGTGCAGTTAGTATAGCTGTGTTTAAAAAAGGATTGGATACGTTCTTGGAGGAGAAGTCCATCACTTGCTATTAATTAAGTTGACTTAGTAAATAGCCACTGCTATTACTAGCAACAGTAACATGGGATAGATTTAGTTTTTGGGTAATTGCCAGGTTCTTATGGCCTGGATTGGCCACTGTTGGAGACAGGATGGTGGGCTTGATGGACCCTTGGTCTGACCCATTAAGGCATGTTCTTATGTTCTTAACCTAGAAAGTGGAAGTAGCAACTCAATTTCTACAGTGTAGCTCTACTTTTAGAGCTGATGCCAGAACAACAATGTGATTGCCATAGAAGACCTCCGACAGTCCATATTGAAAGAGTGCACTGAAATGGGACAGAAAAGGGTCATAGCTGCAACGTTGAAAAGAAAGACTCCCCACCCCCCCCCAACATTTCATATTGGAAAATTATACTCAAATGGGTCAGCAAAGGTCACCAACAGCAAAGTTCAAGAGAAAGCCCCCAACAATCCATCTTGAAAGTGTGCACTCAAAAGGGAGAGAAAAGGGCCATGGCAGAAAAGCTGACATAGTAGGCAGCAGGACCAGGACTGGAGAGCATACCATAGAGGCAGAAGAACCAGACTAGGGAGGGCAGCATGAATACAGGACCAGGAGATGAGACAGCAGCTTGGAAACAGCAGCAGGTGGATGAGATGAGATGGGACAGCAGCAGGACCATGACTGGAGACTGCAGCAGGAAGGCAGGACTATGGACATAGCATAGAGAAGGGCATAAGAAGGAAGCATAAAGACAACATTGGCAGACCATGGACCAGCCACATCAGCAAGCCAACACAGGAACTCTAGACTGGATGGGCCCAGCAGGCAGGGCCAGCACATCCTATTAGGTGAACTAGGCAGTTGCCTCGAGCACTGAGCCTTAGGGGGCAATGAAGAGCAGCCATGCATAGCCATGATTAGAGCCTATCCCAAAGGTGGCAGAAATGTAGAGATTCAGTGGGCTGAGAGCAGTGCCCATTCTGCTCACAGCCCAAAGAAGCATACACTTACATTAGAACATAAGAAATTGCCATGCTGGGTCATACCAAGGGTCCATCAAGCCCAGCATCCTGTTTCCAACAGAGGCCAAACCAGGCCACAAGAACCTGGCAATTACCCAAACACTAAGAAGATCCCATGCTACTGATGCAATTAATAATAGTAGGTATTCCCTAAGTAAACTTGATTAATAGCCGTTAATGGACTTCTCCTCCAAGAACTTGTCCAAACCTTTTTTGAACTCAGCTACACTAACTGCACTAACCACATCCTCTGGCAACTAATTCCAGAGCTTTATTGTGCGTTGAGTGAAAAAGAATTTTCTCCGATTAGTCTTAAATGTGCTACTTGCTAACTTCACGGAATGCCCCCTAGTCCTTCTATTATTCGAAAGTGTAAATAACCAATTCACTTCTACTCAGTCAAGACCTCTCATGATCTTAAACACCTCTATCATATCCCCCCTTAGCCATCTCTTCTCCAAGCTGAACAGCCCTAACCTCTTCAGCCTTTCCTCATAGGGGAGCTTTTCCATCCCCTTTATCATTTTGGTTGCCGCTGTACCTTCTCCATTGCAAGTATATCTTTTTTGAGATGTGGTTACCAGAATTATACACAGTATTCAAGGTGCGGTCTCACCATGTAGCGATATACAGGCATTATGACATTTTCCATTTTATTAATGTCTTGGTGGGCATGAATGGGGGTTAGGTTTGACTGGAGAATTGGACACAAGGCAGAAGGCTCACCTAGGGTGCCTAATACCCTTGCACCAGCCCTGCCAGCAGGCTTCTTCCATCTAGCCAGCATATGGACTCTGTAGAGAAGATGGGCCTAGCAGGCTTCTTCTAGCTAGCTAGCAAATGAACTCTCTAGACAGAATGGCATAGGAACTCTGTACAGAGGACAAGCCTGGCTTGGTTGTAATCACCATCTGTGAGTGGAATTTGTAAGGCTTGGTTGACACCAGTCATCTTCATGGGCCTTTTACTTCCTAGGGTTTTGTCCTGGCTGAGGGTGGCATTTGTTTTGGAGGTCTATCCCTGGGCCATCCTGAGAGCCTGGGACTTATTCTCAGAGTGGACTTATATGATTATTGGGATGAAATAGGTGCAGGCTGTGGCAAATTCAGAATGAGTTGTATGACCACTGTGGTTAAATTATTGATAGATGTTGAGACAGTGATTAAGCCATGTATAATGGCTTCTGCTGCATGGCCTGGGTGTGGTTGATCTGTGCCCTCCTCAACCAGACCATTTCTATCCATATATGGTGAAAATGTAGCCCATGCCATGTTGTCTAGTCTGACCTGCATTGTTTGATCCACTGTTGGTCTAGTGCTGCTGTTGCTGCAGATAGTAGGGTTGCTAGTCACTGAGGTGCTTTGTGTGGCTCCAATGATGGCATTGGTGGGATCATGTGATGAGCTGGCTGGATGTCTTCTTGTAACTCCTGCTGGACTAGTGGCATGCTGGAGGCTGCTGATGGCTGGGCAGGTTCCTCCCATGGCAAGACAATGCCCTTAATAAAGCTCAAGAGATTGAAACTGGTATCAAGAGGTATGGGTGACCCAAGGGATTGAAGTAGCTGCTGAAGCTGGGGCTGCAGCTGCTAATGCTCCTCCTCCTCTACCCACTGCATTTCAGCATTCATAAGAAAGAGGCCACTGAGACCTGGGAATGCACTACTGGTACCAGGGGGCTGTAATACTGGTACTGGGACTTCACGGCTGGGACTGGGGTTTCCTGGGTGAGAGCTGTGGAAACAAATATGAAGATATAAATTTGAATGTTAAGAAGTGCACATGCACTTTTTGCTTAAGATTTGCATTTTGCATCATTCAATGTGAGCACCCAATGCAAAAATATGTGAACATCTGTAGTAGACTTCACTTTTACAGATGATGTGACTTACTGGCCTCGGCTCAAGTCATGTCCAAGACCTTGTCCATGCCCTCAAAGATATCGAATTCCAGCTGTTCAATGAGCCACTCCTCCATCAGCATCATGTTGATTTGTCATAGGCTCTTCCTCCTGTCTTGCACATGTATTTGTTCCTGCTTGTCACCTTATTCTTTAACTGTGCCTTAATGTCACGGTAGAGGTGAGCCACCAGTCCTCTTGATGCCACTGCATTGTGATATGGCCTGTGCAATGGTCCACTAAATCTGGCCCTTGGCAGCCCTGAAAGTGGTCCCAGCCTGGTTGCTAAGAGCAGGGTATAAGTTTCCAGGACACCGGCGATGAGCTGCTCGTTATCCTCCATGCTGAACTTGTAGGCATGGAGGACTTGACGGCATGTAGCTGCAGATGAGTTGTTGCCTGGCTGCTGGAGGATCTGGTTGTCACTTCCACTACTGGAAAGATAGTTTCACTGTCCTCATTTTGCACCCACTCCCTTCTCCCCTCCCATTCTCTCCCTCCCTCCTTCTCCTGCCCTGACATCTCTCTCCTCTTCTGTCCTGTCTAGCCATACCCTGCCTTCCTCCTCCCTCCACATTCATCTGCCTAGATCGTTTCTTGCCTGCCTCCTCCTTTCCCTTCCCTTCTCCCTTTGTCTATTCCTACTCCTACTACTCCTGCCTTTCTCGTCCCTCCTCTCCTCCCCTTCCTCATCCTCTCCCTCCTTGCCTCTCCTCTCTCCATGCCTATCATGATCCATCCTCTCCTCACATCTCTCCACACTATTCACACACTATTCTTCCATTCCTCACCACTTCTCCACTCCTCACCACTCCTCACTACTCCTCACCAATCTTCCACACAAAGGGAAAGACAAACAAACTAGACAAACACACAAAAACTAATAATTTTATTTCACACACAGATAAACACAAGAGACAATGGTAAAGGTAAACAGATGTAAGTGTATTTATATGTATGTTATATATTATCCCCTTTCCGGTCCACCCTGAATATACTAGATAGTGAGCCTATTGTATTGTGTTTTCTGGTCCTGAAAGGGGTTAAATGTTAATCTTTGTATGTCATAATTTTGTTTGAATGATTGTTTTCTTGTAATCCATGCTGAACGGTTGTCTGGAGGTAGCAGAATATGTTATTTTAAATAATTAAAAATAAATAAATACAAGTAATAGGTCAACACAATCAGGTAATCGACTAATGAACTCTTCTAGCCAATGTCTATACCTCCAACTACTCACCAAGCTCCTCTTTTCCTCTAACGTCTTACACACTCTCAAAGAGGCAGCTGCAGGAAAGTGGTATATATAAACAAATAAAATAATTTGCCTTGTATAAAATGATGGTGATGTATCAAACAACATGATAGAATATCATGTGTTGCAATAATTACATATGTAGTGTGGTATTTCTTTAATTTCCCTAACCACACCCATCTGTTTATTATGGCTTTCAAACATGCTATATTTCAGGTTTATTTACCACAGCTTGATAAATCTAGGGGGAAATTTGAACTTGAGACAATGGAGAGTGAAATAACTTGCTCAAGGTTACAAGCAGCAGCAGTGGGATTTGAACAGTCATTTCATTGGGTTGTAGTGCTAGGTGCTAAACCATTAGACTACTCTTTCACTCCACTACTAATTTCATCTTTTGAAGATGTTTTTGCTTCTAGGATATTTTCAGTAAGTTTTGTTTCCAGCAAAATTTTTGGAGATAAAGGACCAGATATACTGAAGGGATTTTCCCCATTTTGTTTCTATGGGAAAAATACTTAATACATAGGTCTTAAAATCTTTGAGCAAAAGATGTACTATTTCAAAATTGTAATCATTTTTGCAAATTTTCCCTCTAGTTTTTCAAAAAAATTTTAATCTGGCCTAAGTACACTATTTGCAGTACATTCCTTACTGTGGGATCAAATTACTAAAGTTCTTTAACATTAATACAATGTTAAAACTTGATAAACACTTATTAGTTTGTGTTAATGAATGTTTTAATGCACATTAATTCTGCATTAAGACTTAGCACATGCTTGTGTTAGTCTTCATTAATGTTAAAGTACGCTATAAACCATAATTATCTGTTTTGAAAACAAAGACATTCAAAAAGCTCATTATTGTTTATTTTTATTTTATTTATATTTGATAGTCTGCTTTTAACTGCCTAACCTAAAGAACATATATAACAATATGAAACTTCCCTCCCAGGAGGGGAAGAAAGAGCAAGCTGCCATTTAATAGAACTACAGCAGTAAGAAAAAGGTGTGTGTGTGTTGGGGGGGGGGGGGGGGGGCATTGCAGTTATGTACCATGAGCCAACCAGCCCAGAAGAGCAAGCATAAAACTGAAAAGTTTGTCAGACCCCATACCCTGAAGGTGCTTAAATGATTATTGAATAGAGGAGTCAGCGATTCAGGTAGGGGATCTGCATGTCACAGCCCCTGACTACTTCCGTTATCTTACAGTGAAATATCAATTTATAAACAAATAATGGCAATGTCCTAATGTAAAGAACTTTGATTAAAAAAATATTAAATTTCAGAATTCTGACTGAAAGAGGGATACATGAGATAAATATACTGAAAAACCATCCCATCAAACAAATTCTCACCCTGCATTTCAAGGGGAATCAGAACCCTTCAATACCTAGTTCTCAGAAGAAGAAAGAAAAGATCAGGTAGTAAAGAAGAGTTTTTACTTATTCTCTGTCTATAATTCTCTCTGGGTCTTTGCCTTGGCCTTCTGGTTAAAAAGAGGTGGTTTCTCCAGGCCTGAAATAGCAAATGATGGGCCATGGACTTGCTAAGTGGGAATTACTGAGGGCTAGCATTATTAGGAACCTGAATCACAAAAAATGAGCAAGCCATGAGCTCAGTTGAGCTGTAAACCTGAGCAAAGGAAACTCCTCCCACTGAAGAAGAAAAGCTTGAAGACATTGCTTGTGCAGAGGTGACATTGGGACCCCAAGGAAGGTATGAATGACAGTTTCAAATTGGAAGGCAATGTTGCATCCCCAGCAGCAGATTAGACATTGGGTCCCACCAGGAGAAGAAGAGATGATGGAGTTGGGTCTCTCAGGAGGGCATAGACCCAGTGGTGCATTGGAAGTTGATTTTGGTCACCCAGGTGACCTTAGAGGCAAACTGGAGGTGGAGTTCTGTTTCCCAGGATGGTACAGACCCCAGAAATGGATCACAAGGCAGAGCCAGGTCCCCTAAGAGTACGCATTCCCCAATGGTAGACTAGAGGTGGAGTGAGGTCTCCCAGGAAGGCATTGATCTTGGAAGTGGTCTTGGGTCTCCCAGGAGGGTGCAGATGCCAGCAGTAAATCAGGAGGTGGAGTTGGGTTTTCCAGGAGTGCGTGGACCTGACTGCAGAGCAGAAATGGAGTAGAGGAGATAGCAGCAGAACTTTAGACACAAATGACCCTCTCCCCCCATCATCAACCTTGCCCACCATCCTAGTTGCATCTTTTCACATGGGTAAAACGTGGGGTAAAAGGGAGAGGATAATGGTACTTGATTAAGTGAGAGCTCAAGTGGTTCCTCTTATTTTTTATGGTGATATTCTAAAGGGATCAACACGCCAAACAAATAAATGTTAAAGCTTTATCTTTATTAACATTTCTGTTGTGATCTCAATACCTTTGTTGGACAATAGAGTCTTACTGAAGCATTTACCCAAGGGGCTTTATTAGAAGAGATTAAATTGAAAGTCAACATTGCAATTTTAAATAGTATCTGCTGTGTAATTGGTAACAAATGCAAGCTAGCCAAAACGTGGTTAATATGATCTCTGCATTTGGCTCCAATAATGAGTCTGGTGGCAGTGTTTTGGAGAAATTGAATAGGTCTTAAAGGGGAAGAAGGCAAACCTAGATAAATAAAATTGCAAAAAGCTAGAGGTGAAAGAATTGAAGCTTGCACCATTGTATGAAAATCAACTTTCTCTAACATTAAGTCCAAATAAAACTTAACTTACAAAACCCAAATCAGATAACAGATTTTATATGATGTGGAAAGGAGAGAGAAGAGTTAATCTAAACACCTACATTCTTAATACAAGAATGAAATGGAAAAGTTAGACCATCTAGAGAAAAAGATAAAAATTCAAATTTGAGTAATTTTTTTTTCAGAATAAAATCAGTTTTAGTCATATTGAGTGTTAACTTATTGAAAAGTAATCACTTCTTAATACTGATAAGGCAGATTTGCAGCAGTTCCATTGTGGAGGCCCAAGAAGATTGTACACAACTTAAAAACTGAATATTATCCGCATATATCTTATAAGCATCACAGAAATTTACAAGGAGCTTACAAATAGGAGCCATATAGACAAAGAAAATGGTGAACCCTGTGGGTCTCCCATTTTCAAAGTGGACCATTTAGAAGAATTCTTAACAATCCAAATTTGTGAAAACATACCAATAAAAATGACATAAACCAATTTAGTACCACCTCCGTAATACTGCATGCTTTCAACTTATAGTGCAAAATATTATGGTCCATGTTATCAAAAGTAGAAGAAATATCTAATGAAACCAAAACATAACTGTTATCAGCACTTATGTTTTCCAGAAATCATCTCTGATGCATTACTGCTACCAGATATTGAAAGGCACCCTAAAGGCCAATATGTCTACTACCTCCCAAAACAGCACAATAAGGTCCCTCAGGCTGCCTAACTACACTACACTACACCTGATCCCCATCCAGAAAATCAAACAATGTCCCTCCCATCCACCAGATTTAAAAAAAAGTCAAATAAGCCCCAACTCCCCAACTCCATCCCTTCACTTCCACAATAGTTAAGCAATTCCTCTCCAAGGCAGGAGTGTTTTCCTACCTCATCAAATTCTAAAAAGTTGCTGAAGGTGTAGGCAGAGGTTTCTTAATGAGGAGAGAGACAAGGATGGGAGGATTTGGGGGATTTTATCTTTCCCTTGGTGATTTTGCTTAATGGCCAGGAGTGGGGGAGCAGCCTGAGGCCCTTATTTTGACTGTCATGGAAGGGGGGGTGGTTAAGCCAGGCTGCAGTGGCAACTTTGTTCGACTGTCAAGAGGTGAGGGGGATCTGCCGTGGTGGTGGTGGGGAGGGGGGGGGGGTGTTAGACAGGACAGATCTTGTGTGATTGTTGGGAGTAGGATCAAATGAGGGATTAAATGGGCCAGGAAGTCTTACTGTTACTTTGAGGGATGGAGACATTGTTATCCTCAAAAAGCCTTGTGGTAACAAATATTGACAATGCCAATACATTCCCATCAATAGTAAGAACCAGCGTTATTACCTGCAAAATACAGGGCTTTATATCCATTAGTATAATGCACCTTTAATGCAGTGTTTTGACGGAGATAAAGCCCATGATCAAATTGGCTATTAATATGTTTTAACTGCCACGTTTAATACAGCTTAGAACGCCGGCACCTATATTATTTTCAACTTATAATAATAGATTCTGAATGAATAGCTTTCCAATTTCTCTAATCTTTATTCTGTTCTAATATGAGTTTAGGAATATTTTTATCTGCATTGCTGAAGCTTGATCTATTTTATAATGCTAGATTGTTTCTATTTCCCAGAGACCTCCTGTTTATCTTGTGACCAGGATGTCAGTTATGATAAATGAGACCTACAGCTCCACAGACTTTACTTTGTCTTGTGTTTTTTAATCAGTTTTGCTTTTCTGAACTATAAGCAGTAAGATGCCAGTGCAGTGAGCCCCAGAATACCATATACTGAAGTTTGATTTTGCAACCCATGTCTGATGTGTATGTAGGACAGAGCAAGGACATTTATTACAGCAGTTATTCTCTCATTTGTTATAGACATTAAGCATTTCTGCTTCTTTTATACAGGTGGCCAAAACTCATTTCTCTAACTACAAGGTCACAATTTCAAACTTTATAAAAATAAAAACAAGAATATTTATGAGTTAGGAAAGGTGGCTATGAGCAGTCTTCCTATCTGTACTGTAAAATATTACTGCTATAATTGTATTTTCATTCCTTTCATAATATGACAATGAAGCCTATAGTAGAACTTCCCACATGCAATAATGCTAAGTGCATAAAATAGTTACAGTGAAGTAATTCATGACCAGGTTAGGGTCCAATGCATATTATAAAGTGATATAATGTTTTTTAAAGAAATATGACAGAGTGCCAATGATTATGATTCATATTAATATATCACAGAAACAGTGTAGAGCACATTCTCTATTAACATAAGAAACATCTATCCACCTTCTCCATTATCTTAGATCTGTCCCTGCCTCTTTAAGTTTATAGTGCATAGTTTTTCAGTCTCCTTATCTGATCACACTTAGATATTTATGACAGACTTTGGGCATGAATAAAAGGGAAAGACATTCTTTTATAGGACATCACTTTATCAAAGTACAAAACTCATGTCCTTTTAGTCATTCAATCCAAGGGCTGATGAAGTGAGCAGTTTGACTAAAAAGGTCAACCATATCATTGAAAAGACTGCCTTTTGAGTTACAGGGTGCTAAAATCCCTAATACTGACATTCACAAGTTACAGCAAATTATCTATTCTGAGATCTAGGCATTATTCTAGAGCACCTATAGGATGTCAACTTCCTTAAATGAGAACTATGTGATTTGATTAAAAATAACAGATAAAGTTTAAATTAGCTAAAAATTATATAGTGCTATATATGGAAGCTTTATCAAAGGAGTAAGAATAGAGAAAATCAGACAGGAAAAAGAGAACAAGTAATGAGTAGAGAAGGGTAAGAAGAGGGTTTGAATAGACATTGAGATAAAAAATGCATGGTAACAGTTAATGTAAAATAAAGCTGAAGGTAATACTAGAAAAACTCTTTGAAATAAGGAGACTAAAGGGAAGTTTATAGACAGACAACAGAAAGATAATGCATCTACAATGTATACCAATTTTCTATTTTTGAACAGTTGTTAAAGTATCCCATTAAAGTAACCCATTAAAAAATACATTTTAAAGCCTGTGATTCCTGTTTCTGCTCAGAATGGTAGCGCTTAGTTTTAAAAACTGCTTTCATACTCCATTACAGCTATAATCTCATCTGCATCATGCATACCATCTGTCTTCTTATAAAGGTGAAATTAAACTTACTTGTTAATTTCCTCTCTTTTAGTCCTGCCAGACCAGTCCAGACAAGTGAGTTATGTCCTCATGCCAGATGATGGAGACAGAGAAAAAACACTAAAAAATGATTTAATTTCTCTGCCAGACCCTGACATGCAGCAGTCTTCCTGGCATGGCAGCCTTCAATTAAAGCACCTCAAGCTGGAAAGGTCTCCGCAAACAGTGTCACCTGCCCACAGGAAGTGGCAGTGAAGTGGTTAAAGAAAAGCACTGCTGCTCACTCCAGCAGGCCAGTTTCCCTCATCTACCAGAGTAGTGTGGATCTTTTGGAGGAAGATCACAGTGTACCTCTCCTCTCACAGGAAAACTGAGTACATGAAGTCTCCAGACCATCCACCCTACAGCTAAGATTGAATTGCTATGTTAAAAGCCATCCTCTGTTGATGTTTTCTCAATTATTTACCTGACGAGCTTGAGGCTGTTATAGAATGAACAGAGACAGATGTGTTGTGGCCATCCTGTACTGTTTGGCCCAATGGTTAGCTTGAAGAATGTTCCAGATCGATCACCACAGCAACTATTCATCTGGGCACTTCTCCAACATCAAACACTACTTCCTTCTGAGATGCAGGGGGTCTCCTTCAAGAACTGTAGGATCTCCAACTTTTGGTTGATAGGACCTTCACAATCTGTAGGCTCTGTATTACCCCACAGACCCGTCATTGACTGTTCATCATCCTTTGCCTCCCCACTGCTGAGGATTTCAAACCTCTCCCCCTGATTAGAGAGATACTTCCTTCTCAGCTTGATCTTAATCAGCCCATCACTGCCCCGAGACATTGTCTTGATTGTGTAGAGTCCTGTAGTCTCCCTAGCAATGAAAACTGGAGCCACTTGTATGGCACCTCAGGATCATTGGAAAGGCCTCCAGCAATGTGAACGGGCACCCTCTCCAGGAGCTCCTCCAGAGGGATTATGGTCACTGTTGCTGGAACCTCAGGAGATTGGTTGGTAGGAGGAGAAGCGAACTCTAAGGAGGCTGCAGGTGTTACTTTTTCTCCCTCTGACCTTCTCTATGTTATATGGGAGCTGTTCTCCATGGCAAGTCTGGGGTCACTGAAAGTCTGGAAACATCTTATTCCTTAGCATTTTATTTAGTTCTGACTCTTTTTATCTACCCCTGCTAATTGTCTCCACCCTGGTGTCTGTGACTGGAGTCAGACCTAGTTACCCATCTTGGCCAGGTGATAACCTTGAGGGGCTCTAACCCTCCTCCTCAGCCACCCAGGACTCAGAAGTCTGCAGGTCGGCTAGTGGTGGTTGAAGAGAGGGGTGAGAGGTTTCCTCAGCAGTTCTGCCTGAAGGATGATTTTCTGCCACCCTGAGCCAAAACGGTGAAGTAAGGATCTTTCCAAAGGAGATATGCTCAGGGACTTGCTCTACCCAAGAGAACTGATGTTCCAGGGATGGACCTCTGATAATGTAACTGATTTGGGGTCTGATGTTTCAGGCCCCTGAATCTAGGCCCTTGGTGGTAATTGGGCCTGGTTCTTCTGAGTCTGATCTCATGGGTAATGATTCAGAGGGACTGAAATCAAATCACGGTGAACTAGAAGATGGGTAGGCCCGATTGACAAACGAAGAGTAGTTAAATCACCTGGACCGGATGGTATACACCCCAGAGTTCTGAAGGAACTAAAAAAATGAATTTCAGACCTATTAGTAAAATTTGGTAACTTATCATTAAAATCATCCATTGTACCTGAAGGACTGGAGGATAGCAAATGTAACCGCAATATTAAAAAAGGGCTCCAGGGGCGATCCGAGAAACTACAGACCGGTTAGCCTGACCTCAGTGCCGGAAAAATAGTGGAACGTGTTCTAAACAGCAAAATCACAGAACATATAGAAAGACATGGTTTAATGGAACAAAGTCAGCATGGCTTTACCCAGGGCAAGTCTTGCCTCACAAATCTAGCTTCACTTTTTTGAAGGAGTTAATAAACATGTGGATAAAGGTGAACCGGTAGATATAGTATACTTGGATTTTCAGAAGAGCGTTTGACAAAGTTTCCTCATGAGAGGCTTCTAGGAAAAGTAAAATGTCATGGGATAGGTGGCGATGTCCTTTCGTGGATTGCAAACTGGCTAAAAGACAGGAAACAGAGAGTAGGATTAAATGGGCAATTTTCTCAGTGGAAGGGAGTGGACAGTGGAGTGCCTCAGGGATCTGTTTTGGGACCCTTACTGTTCAATATATTTATAAATGATCTGGAAAGAAATACGACGAGTGAGATAATCAAATTTGCAGATGACACAAAATTGTTCTGAGTAGATTAAATCACAAGCAGATTGTGATAAATTGCAGGAAGACCTTGTGAGATTGGAAAATTGGGCATCCAAATGGGCAGATGGAATTTAATGTGGATAAGTGCAAGGTGATGCATATAGGGAAAATAACCCATGCTATAATTACACAATGTTGGGTTCCATATTAGGTGCTACAACCCAAGAAAGAGATCTAGGTGTCATAGTGGATAACACTATGAAATCGTTGGTACAGTGTGCTGCGCAGTCAAAAAAGCAAACAGAATGTTGGGTATTATTAGAAAGGGAATGAATGAATAAAACGGAAAATGTCTCCATAAGCCTCTGTATCGCTCCATGGTGAGACCCGCACCTTGAATACTGTGTACAATTCTGGTCGCTGCATCTCAAAAAAGATATAATTGCGATGGAGAAGGTACAGAGAAGGACTACCAAAATGATAAGGGGAATGGAACAACTCCCCTATGAGGAAAGACTAAAGAGGTTAGTAGGGATGTGAATCGTTTTAGTACGATTAAAATTATCGTCCGATAATTTTAATATCGTCTTAAACCGTTATGGAACACAATACAATAGAGATTCTAACGATTTATCGTTATAAATCGTTAGAATCGTGAGCCGGCACACTAAAACCCCCTATAACCCACCCCCGACCCTTTAAATTAAATCCCTCACCCTCCCGAACCCCCCCCCAAATGACTTAAATAACCTGTGGGTCCAGCGGCGGTCCGGAACGGCAGCGGTCCGGAACGGGCTCCTGCTCCTGAATCTTGTTGTCTTCAGCCGGCGCCATTTTCCAAAATGGCGCCGAAAATGGCGGCGGCCATAGACGAACACGATTGGACGGCAGGAGGTCCTTCCGGACCCCCGCTGGACTTTTGGCAAGTCTCGTGGGGGTCAGGAGCCCCCCCACAAGCTGGCCAAAAGTTCCTGGAGGTCCAGCGGGGGTCAGGGAGCGATTTCCCGCCGCAATCGTTTTCGTACGGAAAATGGCGCCGGCAGGAGATCGACTGCAGGAGGTCGTTCAGCGAGGCGCCGGAACCCTCGCTGAACGACCTCCTGCAGTCGATCTCCTGCCGGCGCCATTTTCCGTACGAAAACGATTCGCGGCGGGAAATCGCTCCCTGACCCCGCTGGACCTCCAGGAACTTTTGGCCAGCTTGTGGGGGGGCTCCTGACCCCCACGAGACTTGCCAAAAGTCCAGCGGGGGTCCGGAAGGACCTCCTGCCATCCAATCGTGTTCGTCTATGGCCGCCGCCATTTTTCGGCGCCATTTTGGAAAATGGCGCCGGCTGAAGACAACAAGATTCAGGAGCAGGAGCCCGTTCCGGACCGCTGCCGTTCCGGACCGCCACTGGACCCGCAGGTTATTTAAGTCATTTGGGGGGTTTTCGGGAGGGTGGGGGATTTAATTTAAATGGTCGGGGGTGGGTTTTAGGGGGTTTAATGTGCCGGTTTTGCGATTTTTAGATTTTTATTATTTTTCACGATTTTCACGATATTTTACCCCCCCAAACGGCAGCAATATGATTCCCCCCCCTCCCAGCCGAAATCGATCGTTAAGACGATCGAGGACACGATTCACATCCCTAGAGGTTAGGACTTTTCAGCTTGGAGAAGAAACGACTGAGGGGGGATATGATAGAGGTGTTTAAAATCATGAGAGTTCTAGAACAGGTAGATGTGAATCGGTTATTTACTCTTTCGGATAGTAGAAAGACTAGGGGGCACTCCATGAAGTTAGCTTTGGGCACATTTAAAACTAATCGGAGAAAGTTCTTTTTTACTCAACGCACAATTAACTCTGGAATTTGTAGCCAGAGAATATGGTTAGTGCAGTTAGTATAGCTGTGTTTAAAAAAGGATTGGATAAGTTCTTGGAGGAGAAGTCCATTACCTGCTATTAAGTTCACTTAGAGAATAGCCACTAGGGATGTGAATCGTGTCCTCGATTGTCTTAACGATCTATTTCGGCTGGGAGGGGGAGGGAATCGTATTGTTGCCATTTGGGGGGTAAAATATCGTGATAAATCGTTAAAAATCGAAAAATCGAAAAACCGGCACATTAAAACCCCCTAAAACCCACCCCCCACCCCCGACCCTTTAAATTAAATCCCCCCCCACCCTCCCGAACCCCCCCAAATAACTTAAATAACCTGCGGGTCCAGCGGCGGTCCGGAATGGCAGCGGTCCGGAACGGGCTCCTGCTCTGAATCTTGTCGTCTTCAGCCGGCGCCATTTTCCAAAATGGCGCCGAAAAATGGCGGCGGCCATGACGAAAAAGATTGGACGGCAGGAGGTCCTTCCGGACCCCCGCTGGACTTTTGGCAAGTCTCGTGGGGGTCAGGAGGCCCCCCACAAGCTGGCCAAAAGTTCCTGGAGGTCCAGTGGGGGTCAGGGAGCGATTTCCCGCCGCGAATCGTTTTCGTACGGAAAATGGCGCCGGCAGGAGATCGACTGCAGGAGGTCGTTCAGCGAGGCGCCGGAACCCTCGCTGAACGACCTCCTGCAGTCGATCTCCTGCCGGCGCCATTTTCAGTATGAAAACGATTTGCGGCGGGAAATCGCTCCCTGACCCCCGCTGGACCTCCAGGAACTTTTGGCCAGCTTGTGGGGGGCCTCCTGACCCCCACGAGACTTGCCAAAAGTCCAGCGGGGGTCCGGAAGGACCTCCTGCCGTCCAATCTTTTTCGTCTATGGCCGCCGCCATTTTTTCGGCGCCATTTTGGAAAATGGCGCCGGCTGAAGACGACAAGATTCAGAGCAGGAGCCCGTTCCGGACCGCTGCCGTTCCGGACCGCCGCTGGACCCGCAGGTTATTTAAGTTATTTGGGGGGGGTTCGGGAGGGTGGGGGATTTAATTTAAAGGGTCGGGGGTGGGTTTTAGGGGGTTTTAGTGTGCCGGCTCACGATTCTAACGATTTATAACGATAAATCGTTAGAATCTGTATTGTATTGTGTTCCATAACGGTTTAAGACGATATTAAAATTATCGGACGATAATTTTAATCGTCCTAAAACGATTCACATCCCTAATAGCCACTGCCATTAGCAATGGTAACATGGAATAGACTTAGCTTTTGGGTACTTGCCAGGTTCTTATGGCCTGGATTGGCAACTGTTGGAAACAGGATGCTGGGATGATGGACCCTTGGTCTGACCCAGTATGGCATTTTCTTATGTTCTTATGTTCTTAGATATCCACAAGCAGAGTAGTGAGGCAATGGCCCGCAGGATGGGGTACACCTCCGATGGTCTCCACAAAGCAGAGTATGAAGGCAGTGGCCCACTGGGTGGGGTACCCTTACATAGAGACTTCACAAGGCGGAGTGGTTCCAGGGCTGTCCTGAAGAGCGGGAAGCTGGAAGGCAGAGTCCAAGGTGCAGGGCCCTCTGAGAAGTGGATAGCCGGAGACAGGAACAGGGCCCCCAAGGATCGAGTACCCAAGAGTGTCTCATGTGAGGAAGAACCGGAACCAGGAACTGACGTCTGTAGAGAGATTCATAGGATTCAGCAAGGAAGGAACTCGTTTCCAAGTCAATTAGGGCCAGGTCCTGATGGAGCTTAAGAGTCCAGGGTTAGTGATGTCATCATGGGGAGACGCCCCTGAGGTTCTTGCCCTGGCATCCATAACAGGGGCCATGTAGCGGGGGCACGTGCCTAGGGAGGCCTGGAGAAGACATGGCGGTCGGCAGCATCCTCACCACTCCGGGAGTCCAGGACCGGAGCAATGAGCGATGGAAGTGGCTGGCCACAGCCACAAGTTTCCCCAAGGGAGAGAGAGGCAGAACACGCAGTGAGTAATAGTGGTCACAGCCGTCTGCGACCAAGGGTCACAACACACTCAGAGACCAAGGTCTGCAGAGTCTGTACATTGAGAAGAAGTGCACCCTCCAGGACCTAGTTGAGCATCAGAATCAGGTGGCTTACAGGAGACCATGCAACCAAATACTTCAGGAGATGGATCATTGCTTGCACTTCTTCTATGGCTTGGAGGTGATAAGATGAATCAAGAAGCAAATAGCATGCTTGCTGTCTGTGAACGGGTCTCTCCTTACCATTCCGGTGAGTATTAAATCCAGAGCTAGAGAATTCTACTCAATACTCTTCTCTCCAGATTCTACCAACCTGGACACCTGAGGTTTTATGGGAGGGGCTTCCCACATTTAGTCAGGGTGACAGGGAGCAGCTGCTCTAAAATAAGTCTCCGGGCATCGATGAACTGACTGTGGAGTTCTATTGTCACTTCTAGAGTAAGCTAGGACCTGACCTCCTGCGGTCTTAGAAGAAGCCTTCAAGACCGTATGGAACTGCTGATCATGCATTGTTAACTCTAATACCTAAGAAGGTGGACCTGCATGTCCTGAAAACTGGCGCCCAGTCCGCTACTCAGGACTGAGTACAAAATCATAGCCAAAGCCATTTCACTGCAGCTTAAGTATGTGTTAGCTGATGTGATTCAGTTCGACACATCCTACAGAATCCCATGCTGAACCATATTTTATAACATCTATTTGGTCCAGGATCTGATCTATATCACTCACTAGGGATGTGAATCGTTTTTCAACGATTAAAATTATCGTCCGATAATTTTAATATCGTCTTAAATCGTTATAGAACACAATACAATAGAAATTCTAACGATTTATCGTTAAAAATCGTTAAATCGTGTTAGTGAGCACTAAAGGGAGTTAGTGCGCACTAACCCCCAGTTAGTGCGCACTAACTCCAGTTAGTGCGCACTAACAGAAAATGATACAAATTGACACTTTCTAGGTCAGTAAAGGTCAGTTAGGAATGAATATGTATTCCTATTGGCTGGCTGCCCTCTTATCTATTGATATTACCCAGGTTCCCACTGAGGTGATGGTTGGGGGGATGGGAAATGGAAATGGAAACTCAGGAACACTAACAGAAAATGATACAAATTATTGACACTTTCCAGGACAGTTAGGAATGAATATGTATTCCTATTGGCTGGCTGCCCTCTTACTATTGATGTTACCAAGGTTCCAACTGAGGTGATGGTTGGGGGGATGGGAAATGGAAACTGTTGGTAGTTGACAAAAAAAGTCATGTGATCAGTCAATATGACTAGAACTTGTGCCCTATTCCTGATACCAGGGGTGTTGTGATCTTCCTGCACTCAGTGCCCTAACCCTGATACCAGGGTGTTGTGATCTTCCTGCACACAGTGCGCTATCCCTATTAATACCAGGAGTGTTGTGATCTTCCTGCACACAATGCCCTAACCCTGATACCAGGGGAGTTGTGATCTTTCTGCACACAGTGCCCTAACCCTGTTACCAGGGGTTTTGTGATCTTCCTGCATGCAGTGCCCTATCCCGCCTGCATTACTAGTGAGAGGCTGGCTTCACAGACAGGGGGGAGCTGCCTGACCCTCACTCCTGACTTATTTATTTTATTTATTTATTTATTTAAAAGTATTTATATACCGCTTTTCAAAACAAGGTATCTTGTCAAAACGGTTTACAATAAAATAAAAGTAAAAATAAATAGATGGAAGAAACTAAAAAAAATACTATAAAAATACATAAAACTGATATATACCTTATAGGTAAAAAATAAAATATTTAACAAAAATGACTATTAATGGAGCTGGGCCTGAATTCATGTCCTAGCCAGTGAATGGTGTGTGGGTGAGGGGGGGGGAGGATGGTGAAGTCTGAGACAGCTCCCCCCTGCATTACTAGTGAGAGGCTGGCTTCACAGACAGGGGGGGCTTCCTGACCCTCCCTCCTCCCCTCCCCCATGTCCCAGCCAGTGAATGGTGTGTGGGTGAGGGGGGGGGGGGGAGGATGGTGAGGCTGAACAGCTCCTCCCTGCATTACTAGTGAGAGGCTGGCTTCACAGACAGGGGGAGCTGCCTGACCCTCACTCCTCGGGGTGTTGTGATCTTCCTGCACACAGTGCCCTATCCCTGATACCAGGGTGTGTGATCTTCCTGCACAGTGCCCTATCCCTGATACCAGGGGTGTTGTGATCTTCCTGCATGCAGTGCCCTATCTCTATTAATACCAGGAGTGTTGTGATCTTCCTGCACACAGTGCTCTAGCCCTAATACCAGGGGTGTTGTGATCTTCCTGCACACAGTGCCCTATTCCTGATACCAGGAGTGTTGTGATCTTCCTGCACGCAGTGCCCTATCCCTGATACCGGGATGTGTGCAAGAAGATCACAACACCCCTGGTATTAGGGATAGGGCACTGTATGCAGGAAGATCACAACACCCCCGGTATCAGGGATATGGCACTGAGTGCAGGAAGATCACAACACCCCGGTATCAGGGATAGGCACTGTGTGCAGGAAGATCACAACACCCCGGTATGAGGATAGGGCACTGTGTGCAGGAAGATCACAACACTCCTGGTATTAATAGGGATAGGGCACTGCGTGCAGGAAGATCACAACACCCCTGGTATCAGGGATAGGGCACTGTGTGCAGGAAGATCACAACACCCCGGAGGAGTGAGGGTCAGGCAGCTCCCCCCTGTCTGTGAAGCCAGCCTCTCACTAGTAATGCAGGGAGGGAGCTGTCTCACCTTCACATCCTCCTCCCCCCCCCTCACCCACACACCATTCACTTGCTGGGACTTGGGGGAAGGGAGGAGTGAGGGTCAGGCAGCTCCCCCTGTCTGTGAAGCCAGCCTCTCACTATAATGCAGGGAGGGAGCTGTCTCCGCCTTCACCCATCCTCCCCCCCCCACTCACCCACACACCATTCACTGGCTGGGACATGGGGGAGGGGAGGAGTGAGGGTCAGGCAGCTCCCCCTGTCTGTGAAGCCAGCCTCTCACTAGTAATGCAGGGAGGAGCTGTTCTCAGCCTCCATCCTCCCCCCCCTCACCCACCACCATTCACTGGCTGGGACATGGGGAGGGAGGAGTGAGGGTCAGGAAGCTCCCCCCTGTCTGTGAAGCCAGCCTCTCACTAGTAATGCAGGTGGGATAGGGCACTGCATGTAGGAAGATCACAACACCCCTGGTGTCAGGGTTAGGGCACTGTGTGCAGGAAGATCACAACACTCCTGGTATTAATAGGGATAGGGCACTGTGTGCAGGAAGATCACAACACCCTGGTATTAGGGTAGGGCACTGTGTGCAGGAAGATCACAACACCCCTGGTATCAGGGTTAGGGCACTGTGTGCAGAAGATCACAACACTCCTGGTATTAATAGGGAGGCACTGTGTGCAGGAAGATCACAACACCTCTGGTATCAGGGTTAGGGCACTGTGTGCAGGAAGATCACAACACTCCTGGTATTAATAGGGATAGGGCACTGTGTGCAGGAAGATCACAACACTCCTGGTATTAATAGGGATAGGGCACTGTGTGCAGGAAGATCACAACACCCCTGGTGTCAGGGTTAGGGCACTGTGTGCAGGAAGATCACAACACTCCTGGTATTAATAGGGATAGGGCACTGTGTGCAGGAAGATCACAACACCCCTGGTGTCAGGGTTAGGGCACTGTGTGCAGGAAGATCACAACACTCCTGGTATTAATAGGGATAGGGCACTGTGTGCAGGAAGATCACAACACCCCTGGTATCAGGTTTAGGGCACTGTGTGCAGGAAGATCACAACACTCCTGGTATTAATAGGGATAGGGCACTGTGTGCAGGAAGATCACAACACTCCTGGTATTAATAGGGATAGGGCACTGTGTGCAGGAAGATCACAACACCTCTGTAACAGGGTTAGGGCACTGTGTGCAGGAAGATCACAACACTCCTGGTATTAATAGGGATAGGGCACTGTGTGCAGGAAGATCACAACACTCCTGGTAGTAATAGGGATAGGGCACTGTGTGCAGGAAGATCACAACACCCCTGGTGTCAGGGTTAGGGCACTGTGTGCAGGAAGATCACAACACTCCTGGTATAATAGGGATAGGGCACTGTGTGCAGGAAGATCACAACACCCGGGTATCAGGGTTAGGGCACTGTGTGCAGGAAGATCACAACACTCCTGGTATTAATAGGGATAGGGCACTGTGTGCAGGAAGATCACAACACCCCTGGTATCAGGGTTAGGGCACTGTGTGCAGGAAGATCACAACACTCCTGGTATTAATAGGGATAGGGCACTGTGTGCAGGAAGATCACAACACTCCTGGTATTAATAGGGATAGGGCACTGTGTGCAGGAAGATCAAAACACCCCTGGTATCAGGGTTAGGGCACTGTGTGCAGGAAGATCACAACACTCCTGGTATTAATAGGGATAGGGCACTGTGTGCAGGAAGATCACAACACCCTGGTATCAGGGTTAGGGCACTGTGTGCAGGAAGATCACAACACCCCGGTATAGGGTTAGGGCACTGTGTGCAGGAAGATCACAACACTCCTGGTATTAGGGATAGGGCACTGTGTGCAGGAAGATCACAACACTCCTGGTATTAATAGGGATAGGGCACTGTGTGCAGGAAGATCACAACACCCCTGGTGTCAGGGTTAGGGCACTGTGTGCAGGAAGATCACAACACTCCTGGTATTAATAGGGATAGGGCACTGTGTGCAGGAGATCACAACACCCCTGGTATCAGGGTTAGGGCACTGTGTGCAGGAAGATCACAACACTCCTGGTATTAATAGGGATAGGGCACTGTGTACATGAAGATCACAACACCCTGGTGCCAGGGTTAGGGCACTGTGTGCAGGAAGTCACAATACACCCCTGGTATCAGGGTTAGGGCACAAGTTCTAGTCACATTGACTGATCACATTACTTTTTTTCAAGCTACCAACTGTTTCCATTTCCCATCCCCCATATACTGTCAGTGGGAACCTTGGTAACATGAATAAATAAGAGGGCAGCCAATAGGAATACATATTCATTCCTAAACTGACCTTAACTGACCTGAAAAGTGTCAAATTGTATCATTTTCAGTTAGTGCGCACTAACCGGGAGTTAGTGCGCACTAACTCGAGTTAGTGCGCACTAATCGGAAAAAACGATTTTTAACGATTTTTTAACTAAAAATTGTGCCAAACACGATTTTCTTCTCCTGACAACAATTTCAATCGTTAAGACGATAGGGAACACGATTCACATCCCTATCACTCACATGGCTGGTCTGCTGATTGCATTATCACTCTAGACCAAGAACAGGCATTCAACAGGGTGGATCATGGTTACCTCATGAACACCTTGCAGGCATTTGTTTTCGGTCCACAGTTTGAGGCTCTTCTACAACTCCTGTGTAGATCTTCAGATTCTTTGTGAAGGTCAATTGGTCTCTAAATGGCATGTTTGCCTTTCAAGCAAGGAGTACGTCAAGGGTGTCCCTTACTGGGGCAACTGTATGCACTGACCGTCAAGCCTTTCCGGCATCAACTACGCAGGAGACTCACTGGGCTGGTGCTGCAGGACCCTGAGATGTGAGTGACCCTTTCAGCATATGCCAATAACATATGCTTCATAACCTGAGACCCAGTTGACCTACTGAGGATGCAGGGGTGCCAGCAAGCATACTCTGCTGCGTCCTCATAAGAACATAAGGTTTGCCATACTGGATCAGACTAAGGGTCCTTCATGCCCAGTATCTTGTTTCCAACAGTAGCCAAGCCAGGTCACAACTATCTGGCAGGATCCCAAGGGGTGTATGGATTCCAAGCTGCTTATCCCATGAATAAGCAGTGGATTTCTAAAACTCTACTTTAGTAATTGCTAGGAATGTGAATCGTGTGCCCGATCATTTTAACGATCGGTTTCGGCTGGGAGGGGGGGGGGGGGGAAATCTGATCGTTAGAGATGTGAATTGGGATCGGTTTCGATTCCAATTCACATCTCTAATTTTTTTTTGTGAGGCCCGTGCCGATAAAAAAAACCCCCACCTGACCCTTTAAAATTACCCCCTTAGCCTCCCCCACTCTCCCGACCCCCCCCCAAAAAAAAAACGTTTTACACATACCTGGTGGCCCTTTGCCCTTACCATGTGACAGGGCAAAGGTAGCGCCGGCACCATTTTGAATACTGGCAATACGGCCCGAGTGCAGGAGGTCGCTTCCGGACCCCCGCTGGACTTTTGGCAAGTCTTGTCGGGGACAGGAGGCCCCCCCAAGCTGGCCAAAAGTCCCTGGGGGTCCAGCGGGGGTCCGGGAACCATCTCCTGCACTCGGGCCGTATTGCCAATAATCAAAATGGCGCTGGCGCTACCTTTGCCCTGTCACATGGTAAGGGCAAAGGGCCATCGGTGCCATTTGTTTTAGCACAGCTGATGGCCTGGGAATAGGAGATCGCTGCCCGCGGCCACCCTGGACCACCAGGTATGTGTAAAAGTTTTGGGGGGTTTGGGAGAGTGGGGGAGGCTAATGGGGTAATTTTAAAGGGTCGGGTGGGGGGGGTTTATCGGGCCATCGGCGCCATTTATATTAGTGGCAGCCAAAATGGCGCCGATGGCCCGAGAGCGGGAGATCACGCCGGGACACCCCCCCCCCCCCCCCCCGACTGGACCACCAGGTAATTTAAACATTTTGGGGAAGGTTCGGAAGGGTGGGGGATTTGTTTTAAAGGGTCGGTGTGGGTTTAGGGGTTGTTTTGGTGTGCC
>NW_021821401.1:0-75402 GCF_901001135.1 Rhinatrema bivittatum | reverse complement strand
CATTCCCAGATGCTGCTCTTTTTTCATGCTTAGATTTTCACCTCCAATACTGTAGCTCTCCCTTTTGTTTTTGCAGCCTAAATGCTTTACTCTGCATTTTATAATGTTAAACCTTAGCTGACAGACCCTAGAACATTTTTTGAGTTTCACTAGATTCCTCCTCATGTTTCAGCATTTTCCTGACTGTCTACCTTGTTGCACATTTTAGTATCATACGCAAAATGATAACCTTTCCCAACAAGCCTTCCATAATATTGCTCATGAAAATGTGAAAAGAACTGGTCCAAGGACTGATCCCTGAAACACACCAATAGTAAAATGCCCCCTCCTCCGAGTAAACTTCATTTACCATTACCCTTTGTCACCTCCCTCTTAGCCAATTTCTCTCCTAGTCACTCATTTAAATCCCATACCAAGGGCACTCAATTTATTTTTAAATTACCCATACAGAACTGTGTCAAAGGCCTTACTGAAATACAAGTTCAGTGCATCTAGCGCTCTCCCTTGATCCAATTCTCTGGTCTCCTAATCAAAGAAACAGATCAGTTCATCTGCAAGATCTACCTCTAGTAAAACCATACTGCCTCTGATCTTACAATCCATTGGATTTCCAAAATTGCACAATCCTCTGTTTTAGCAACAAATACATTAATTTGCTGACCACAGAGAACAGACTATCAAGCTGTAGTTCCCAGCATTCTATTTACTTCCACTTTTATGTCTATGAACCATATCCACCTGACTCCAGTCTTCTGAAAATACTTCCGACTCTATAGAAGCATTGGAAAGGTACCCAGTGGAGTTGCTAGTGTTACACTCTATGTTCTGCAGGCTAACCCCATGAACCACCATGCTCATCGCTAAGCCAGCCCCAAAAATGTGGCAGGATGTCAGGCCGGTCATGCTGCTCCTCAGCAGTGGCAGAATGCTGCTGACACTGCTCCAGAAACCAATGGCAGAATGGCACCGGCAAAAACTCGCCATGCCTCTCCTGTGTTAAGCTCTCCTGTGATAAGCTGTGTAATGTAATGTGAAATGCCCATATCACAAATTGCGATTTTTTTAGCAAATTATATTTTGGGTTGGGAAGGGCCTGAGCTGTGGAGAGGGGGGAGAGAGAGAGAAAAAGAGGAGAGAGAGAGAGAGTACACATCTGGGGGTGGCACCATAGTAAGCAGATTTATGCTACTATAGGAGGCCCATCTAGTAACTGGAGTTGAGGTTTAGGTAGTACTGTAGGGGTTAGGGGCCACTTTGACATGCAGAGTGAGACATATGAACAGAACAGTGCACTCTTGTGAAGATTTGATGTCTTTTGGAGTGAGGAAACTCACACAACGATGAGATTTGTACAATGTTTTCTCAAACTAGCCTGATGTTACCCAGGAAGAGAGTCTATCAAGCTAGATTGAAAGAACATTGTACAAATCTCATCTTTGTGTGAGTTTCTCCAAGCTGAACAGCCCCAACCTCATCAGCCTTTCCTCATAGGGGAGCTGTTTCATCCCCTTTATCATTTTGGTTGCCCTTCTCTGTACCTTCTCCATCGCAACTATATCTTTTTTGAGATGCGGCGACCAGAATTGTACCAGTATTCAAGGTGCAGTCTCACCATGGAGCAATATAGAGGCATTATGACATTTTCCGTTTTATTAACCATTTCCTTCCTAATAATTCCTAACATTCTGTTTGCTTTTTTGACTGCTGCAGCACACTGAGCTGACGATTTCAAAGTATTATCCACTATGATGCCTAGATCTTTTTCCTGGGTGGTAGCTCCTAATACAGAACCTAACATCGTGTAACTACAGCAAGGGTTATTTTTTCCTATATGCAACACCTTGCACTTGTCCAAATTAAATTTCATCTGCCATTTGGATGCCCAATCTTCTAGTCTTGCAAGGTCCTCCTGTAATGTATCACAGTCCGCTTGTGATTTAACTACTCTGAATAATTTTGTATCATCCACAAATTTGATAACCTCACTCATCATGTATTCCTTTCCAGATCATTTATATATATATTGAAAAGCACCGGTATAAGTACAGATCCCTGAGGCACCCCATTGTTTACCCTTTTCCATTGAGAAATTGACCATTTAATCCTACTCTCTGTTTCCTGTCTTTTAACCAGTTATAATCCACGAAAGAACATCGCCTCCTATCCCATGACTTTTTTTTCGTAGAAGCCTCTCATGAGGGACTTTGTCAAACGCCGTCTGAAAATCCAAAACACATCTACATCTACTGATTCACCTTTATCCACATGTTTATTAACCCCTTCAAAAAAATGAAGCAGATTTGTTAGGCAAGTCTTCCCTTGGGTAAATCCATGTTGACTGTGTTCCATTAAACCATGTCTTTCTATATGCTCTACGATTTTGATCTTGAGAATAGTTTCCACTATTTTCCCCAGCACTGAAGTCAGGCTCACTGGTCTATAGTTACCCAGATTGCCCCTGGAGCCTTTTTTAAATATTGGGGTTACATTGGCCATCCTCCAGTCTTCAGGTACAATGGATGATTTTAATGATAGGTTACAAATTTAAACTAATAGATGTGGATGGGTAGACTGGATGGGCCACATGGTCTTTTTCTGTCTTAATATTTCTATGTAAAAATCTATAAAACTTTTCTAACACCCATCCAATAGTATTTTACATTTGTTTATAGTTCTAAGACAGTATTGTTTGGAAATGTGTTGGTATTTTGGAAAAAAAATTCAGTTTAATAGTTTTTTGAGTTGTGAGAATAAATAATATAGTGCAATCATTCAATAACAGAGAATAAAAATACTAAAATTATAAACATTGGCAATCAGTGATAGTTCCATGTTTTGTTCATATTCTAAAAGCATAGACCCAGATATATCTAAGTTGCATAATTTCACTTTTCAGCAGTAACACTTTCATACCAATCACTTAATTAAAAAATTATTCACCAATGGGTGTGCATCTACAAAACTTTCATTTTGTTTTTTTTTCACCTCTTTTTTTGATTTTTTATCTGTTTCATTATCTTTTCTTTGTTTTTTATTTTTCATTGTGTGTACACTGTTAGAGTTGTAAAAGTGCTCACTAACTCAAAATAGTGTACACTAAATGAAAAATTAAAAACACAAAATTTCATGAATTTTTATATCATTTCTGTCTAAAAACAATAAGAAACAAATATCATGTAATTAAAATGAAAGCATATCCGTATATCTATGCTTTAATGATTCCTAAAAGTCATTCAATTTTTAGGGCTAATGATAATATCAATTAATCTCTTTGCAGCATTTATAAAATAGTTGATTTTAAAATAATTAATTCATATGTTGCCTCTCTCATCATTTCTAGATCACTCTAATATTTAAAATTGTACTCCACACAGCATCCCAAAAGGTGCAATAAAGGGACACATTTTGCTAGACCAAACATGGCCATAGCAATGTCACAAAAACAACATTTGCTAGAATTCACTCAATGGAACTTCACACATTTTGGAAGATTGCTCTGTGGACAGTGAAGTACAGAGAATGGTATTGAAACTGACTGTGAAGATTTTTCCTATTTTCCCAGATACTACTCCATTTGTTTCTGCTGTAATTGGATGTCTAAACCATGTTCCCAGATGTGTTTAATACCAGTGCACTTATAGGAATTTCTTGATTAAAATCATTTGTAAAGGCCAGCAGCCACATGCCATGAAATTGATAGAGCTGCACATGTAAAATAAGGTTCAGCAGAATCATTTAGCTGGCAGACATCTCTTAACCACCTTGCCTGACATTGATTTTAACTATAAGTATTTATAATTTGCATAGGTAGCAGGCAGGCCATACTTAGCAACTAACTCTTCGGTATTAAATGAGCTAAGGTTGAAGGTCTCTGAACATGCAAGCACATTATAAGTAGGAATGTTTTGGGTTTTTTGCCTTCTTCAACTTTCTCACCCACCTCAAAATTCTTTACACATATAAAGAAACAAATAGACTTTGACAAATATAATGGCTAGAAAAGATGAAGAAAATAAAAATAGAATAAGGGGCAGATTTTATAAATCTGCGCACACGTGTACTTTTGTTCGCGCACCAGACGCGAACAAGAGTACGCGGGATTTCAATAGATACGCGCGTAGCCGCGCGTATCCATTAAAATCCAGGGTCGGCGTGTGCAAGGCTGCCCAAAATCAGCAGCCTGCGTGCGCCGAGCCACGCAGCCTGCCTCCGTTCCCTCCGAGGCCGCTCCGAAATCGGAGCGGCCTCGGAGGGAACTTTCCTTCCACCCCCTGCACCTTCCCTTCCCCTACCTAACCCCCCCCCTGCCCTATCTAGACTCCCCCCTACATTTGTCGGCAAAGTTACGCCTGCTAGAAGCAGGCGTAACTTTGTGTGCGGCAGGCCGGCTGCCGCGCTCCATGTTCCGGTCCGGGGCTGGTCCGGAGGCCGCGGCCAAGCCCCCAGAACGCCCCTGAGCCGAAACGACGCCCGCGGCGCTGCCCCCGAAACGCCGCATCACTCGCAACACGCCCCCAAAACCGCTTCACTCCCGGCACGCCCCCGACATGCCCCCCGACACACCCCTCCATGCAAGCCCGGGATTTACACGCGTCCCGGGGCTTGCGCGCGCCGAGCCTATGCAAAATAGGCTCAGCGCGCGCAGGGGTTTGGGTTAGGTTTTCGGGGGGTACGCACCAGAGGTTCCTGCCATGACGTGTATTTGAGCGTCAGAGATGTGCGCGCTCGTGCCCTAGGAGGCCACGGGAGTGAGCACGGCGGATGGGGACGCTCATGCTGGTCTGAGAACCCTGAGGTCCACGGCACCTGGCCCCAGAGATAGCCATCTTGCCCAAGAGAGAGAAAGGGAGAAAAAGAGGTAAGGCAGAGTGGTCACAGCGTCTGCGACCAACGGACGCAACACTGCCCTTGCCCAAATCCCCTCCCCATTACATCCAACTTCCCTGGTCTAATACCAGACTCCCCACAATCAAACATCCCCATCCTCAAGAGCTCCCCATCACTCTTCCTTTTCAATAAACAGAAATGCAGGTAGGGCCCCCCCCTCCAACCCCCCAAAAATTATCCTGGTGGGTTATTGTCCCCATCCTGGACCCCCCGACCCCTCGTACCTTTAAAAATGACATTGGTGGATAGTGGAGGGCCTGGGATGCCCCTAGCCCTGGGCCTGGCTGGCGCTCAAGCCCGGCATGACCGGGTATGCATACCTTGTAGTTGCATGTTGCAGAACAACTGGGGGGTGGGGGGTTGGGCCAGTGGCAGCAAGAGAGGCCGAAGAAGGAGAAAGGCTGCTGCCTGCCGTCACTCAATCAGCTGGCATCCAAAGAAAGAGAAATGCTGCAGGCCACCAGTGCTCCGCTCCACCTGCCGGCAGTGAAACATGAGAGGCCTGGGTCTTCTGTTGTGCATGCATCGGCTCACAGCTTCCGCTCCCCCCGCGAAGCAGTAAGGTCAGTAGGCCATGTTGGAGCTCAAAAACAACAGAAAGCCTGCGGAGCCATGGTGGAGCTCATCTCACTCGACCCAAAGACAACAAGAGGCCCAGTTGGCCATGGTGGAGCTCATCTCACCACGCCCGATGACAATAGGAGGCCATGTGTGTATGTGTGTGAAAGCCACTATGTGTCTGAGATTCTGTGTTTGTGTGTATGTGTGTGTATGGGACTGTGTGAGAGCCTGTATGTGTGTGTGTGTGTGTCTGTGTGAGAGCCTGTGTGCTTGTGAATGTCTGTGTGAGAGCATCTGTGCTTGTGTGTTTGTGTATGTTTGTGAGCCTGTGAGAGCCCATGTGTCACATATAGGCTGTCACAGGCACTCGCACACACACTCACACATATAATGTCTCTGTGAGGGAGAGGGAGCCTGTGTATGTTAGAGGGAGTGCATAAGCGAAAGAATGTGTAATTGTGTGTGTGTGAGAGAGAAGATATAATTTGTGTGGCCCTACCTCCCCCAATCTACAACATTCTCAGGGTGACTGGAAATCAGAAGATCACAGGTAGGAAGAGCAGAAGATTTTTTAATTCTTATTAGTTCTAATCATTGGGTGTAATTTGATGTTTCTGCTGTTTCAAAGTATATATTTTTTTTTTGGGGGGGGATAGGACCTTTTTTAATTATTGGATTTTCTATTCATCAGATGTTTGGAAATATTTTATTAGTGTTTGGGAAATTTTGGATATTTTATTCATTAACTGGTTTGAAATATTTTTATTTTTGAATATGATTTTACCATTATGATTGATGTTTTATATTATTTAATTTTATTAAGAACATAAGAACATGCCATACTGGTCAGACCAAGGGTCCATCAAGCCCAGCATCCTGTTTCCAACAGTGGCCAATCCAGGCCATAAGAACCTGGCAAGTACCCAAAAACTAAGTCTATTCAATGCTACTGTTGCTAGTAATAGCAGTGGCTATTTTCTAAGTCAACTTAATTAATAGCAGGTAATGGACTTCTCCTCCAAGAACTTATCCAATCCTTTTTTAAACACAGCTACACTAACTGCACTAACCATATCCTCTGGCAACAAATTGCAGAGTTTAATTGTGCATTGAGTGAAAAAGAACTTTCTCCGATTAGTTTTAAATGTTCCACATGCTAACTTCAAGGAGTGCCCCCTAGTCTTTCTATTATCTGAGAGAGTAAATAACTGATTCACATTAAACCATTCTAGACCTCTCATGATTTTAAACACCTCTATCAATCACCCTCAGCTTCAGCTTCTCTTCTCCAACTTGAAAAGTCCTAACCTCTTTAGTCTTTCCTCATAGGGGAGCTGTTCCACCCCCCTTATCATTTTGGTAGCCCTTCTCTGAACCTTCTCCATCGCAATTATATCTTTTTTTAGATGTGGCCACCGGAATTGTACACAGTATTCAAGGTGCGGTCTCACCATGGAGCGATACAGAGGCATTATGACACCATTCCCTTTCTAATAATTCCCAACATTCTGTTTGCTTTTTTGACTGCCGCAGCACACTGAACCGATGATTTGAATGTGTTATCCACTATGACGCCTAGATCTCTTTCTTGGGAGGTAGCTCCTAATATGGAACCTAACATTGTGTAACTATAGCATGGGTTATTTTTCTTTATATGCATCACCTTGCACTTATCCACATTAAATTTCATCTGCCATTTGGTTGCCCAGTTTTTCAGTCTCACAAGATCTTCCTGCAATTTATCACAATCTGCTTGTCATTTAACTACTCTGAACAATTTTTATCATCTGCAAATTTGATTACCTCACTTGTTGTACATTTATAAATATATTGAAAGTATGGGCACCAATACAGATTCCTGAGGCACTCCACTGCCCACTCCCTTCCACTGAGAACATTGTCCATTTAATCCTTCTCTCTTATTTCCTGTCTTTTAGCCAGTTTGTGATCCATGAAAGGACATCACCACTTATCCCATGACTTTTTACTTTTCCTAGAAGCCTCTCATGAGGAACCTTGTCAAATGCCTTCTGAAAATCCAAATACTACATCTACCAGTTCACCTTTCTCTACATGTTTATTAACTCCTTCAAAAAAGTGAAGCAGATTTGTGAGGCAAGACTTGCCTTGGGTAAAGCCATGCTGACTTTGTTCCATTAAACCATGTCTTTCTATATGTTCTGTGATTTTGATATTTAGAACACTTTCCACTATTTTTCCTGGCACTGAAGTCAGGCTAACTGGTCTGTAGTTTCCTGGATCACCCCTGGAGTCCTTTTTAAATATTGGGGTTACATTAGCCACCCTCCAGTCTTCAGGTACAATGGATGATTTTAATGATAGGTTACACATTTTTAATGTTTTATGACAAATGGTAATGTTTCTGTTTTTCCATTGTTGCTCTGCATGTAGAGGCTCACTTGTTGAGGGTTCCAGTTCATTTCTTCTCAGCACATTTCCATTATACTTTCTGATCTTTTTATTCTGTTTTTGGTAAAGGTCTGTCTGTTTTCTGCATTTGTGACTGAGATGAGATATTTAGGTGAGGTATTTTGCCGGCATGTAATTTATGTGAAGGAATCTATAGCATCCTGGTTTCCTAATAAGATTTTGATTGGTGTTCTTGGGCCTGGTGTAATATGTAAGGTGTTGCCTTTACATAGATATGATTGATAGGGTTGTTTTTGTATGGGAGGTTTACTATATTGTAATGGTAATTCTGTTTATTCATGTCTTTCTGAGGGCTGAACTCACACCCAATATGCATTACTCTGCAGAACCCTCCAGCAGCTCTGCAGATGTCCCACAGCTACCAGGTCCCATATCCTCCTAGAGCAGCATCAGCTGCAACAGGACACTGCTGAAGAGAAGTATAAATAGACAATCCAGGGCAGCAGAGCTTACCCCAGCATGAAAAACAGGATGGCCAAAGAAGCAATAAATAGATTTATTATATTAGTCATCAAGTTGAGCATATTATGAAAATAAATACACTTTCACCTTTGAAAATGTCTTTGGACTGGTGTGTTTTTCTCCTCTATAGCCTCCTGTTACCTCTGGTGATGTATCTTCTAGGGATGTGAATCATTTTCAACGATTAAAATTATCGTCCGATAATGTTAATATTCTTAAATCATTATAGAACACAATACAATAGAAATTCTAACGATTTATCGTTAAAAATCGTTAAATCGTGTTAGTGCGCACTAACTCCCGTTAGTGCGCACTAACTGAAAATGATACAAATAGACACTTTCCAGGTCACTGAAGGTCAGTTAGGAATGAATATGTTTCCTATTGGCTGGCTGCCCTCTTATCTATTGATGTTACCAAGGTTCCACTGAGGTGATGGTTGGGGGGATGGGAAATGGAACTGGAAACTCACGAACACCAACAGAAAATGAACAAATTGTTCACACTTCCCAGGTCAGTAAAGGTCACTTAGGAATGAATATGTATTCCTATTGGCTGGCTGTGCTCTTATCTATTGATGTTACCAAGGTTCCACGAGGTAATGGTTGGGGGGATGTGAAATGGAAACAGTTGGAAGCTTGACAAAAAAAGTAATGTGATGATCACACTCACGTGACTAGAACTTGTTTGTTTATTATTTTTGTTAGCAGGCATGAAATGCTAGTGCATGTTGAATTTGCCAATCACTGTGCATTTTAGAAAGGCGGTCTGGCTGGAACTACACAGTTCAAATATATGTGGTAATTGATTGTTGGTAAGTGTATTTTTTAAGTAGCCACACTGGCCACCAGATCACGGATCATGGAGAGCTGCATCCCTGCTCCCAGCCAGTCTGGGGCTGCCTGTCCCAGTCATCCATGGAGGGCTGCAGCCCTGCTCCCAGCCAGTCTGGGGCTGCCTGTCCCTGTAATCCATGCAGCGCTGCATCCCTGCTCCCAGCCAGTCTGGGGCTGCCTGTCCCAGTAATTCATGCAGAGCTGCTTCCCTGCTCCCATCCATCTGGGGCTGCCTGTCCCAGTCATCCATGCAGAGCTGCCCTGCTCCCAGCCAGTCTGGGGCTGTCTGTCCCGTAATCCATGCAGAGCTGCATCCCTGCTCCCAGCCAGTCTGGGGCTGCCTGTCCCTGTAATCCATGCAGAGCTGCATCCCTGCTCCCAGCCAGTCTGGGGCTGCCTGTCCCAGTAATCCATGCAGAGCTGCATCCCTGCTCCCAGCCAGTCTGGGGCTGCCTGTCCCAGTAATCCATGCAGAGCTGCATCCCTGCTCCCAGCCAGTCTGGGTGCCTGTCCCAGTAATCCATGCAGAGCTGCATCCCTGCTCCCAGCCAGTCTGGAGATCACAACACTCCTGGTATTAATAGGGATAGGGCACTGTGTGCAGGAAGATCACAACACTCCTGGTATTGATAGGGATAGGGCACTGTGTGCAGGAAGATCACAACACCCCTGGTATCAGGGTTAGTGCACTGTGTGCAGGAAGATCACAACACTCCTGGTATTAATAGGGATAGGGCACTGTGTGCAGGAAGATCACAACACCCCTGGTGCCAGGGTTAGGGCACTGTGTGCAGGAAGATCACAACACTCCTGGTATTAATAGGGATAGGGCACTGTGTGACATGAAGATCACAACACCCCTGGTGCCAGGGTTAGGGCACTGTGTGCAGGAAGATCACAACACCACTGGTATCAGGGTTAGGGCACTGTGTGCAGGAAGATCACAACACTCCTGGTATTAATAGGGATAGGGCACTGTGTGCAGGAAGATCACAACACCCTGGTACCAGGGTTAGGGCACTGTGTGCAGGAAGATCACAACACTCCTGGTATTAATAGGGATAGGGCACTGTGTGTACATGGAGATCACAACACCCCTGGTGCCAGGGTTAGGGCACTGTGTGCAGGAAGATCACAATACCCCTGGTATCAGGGTTAGGGCACAAGTTCTAGTCACATTGACTGATCACATTACTTTTTTTGTCAAGCTACCAACTGTTTCCATTTCCCATCCCCCATATACTGTCAGTGGGAACCTTGGTAACATGAATAAATAAGAGGGCAGCCAATAGGAATACATATTTATTCCTAAACTGACCTTAACTGACCTGAAAAGTGTCAAATTGTATCAATTTCTGTTAGTGTGCACTAACTCCCGTTAGTGCGCACTAATCGGAAAAAATGATTTTTAACGATTTTTCAACGAAATAATCGTGCCAAACACGATTTTCTTCTCCTGCCACACGATTTCAGTCGTTAAGACGATATGGCACACGATTCACATCCCTAGTATCTTCTGCAATTCATTTTGACTCAGCCCTTCTTCTCCCTCTCTTTCTCTCCTCATCTAGTCCATCTGGGGGTGGCAGGCCTCTGGCTCTGGCCAGGTTATGAAGCTTGCACTAGGCTAGAAAGATCTCACAGACCTTAGGGGGCTTAAAGAGAAGGCATACCCCAGATCTGTCCAGGCAGTGGAAATGTGTTTTGAAGAGGCTGAAGATTCTCCCTATGACTGCCCTGGTCTACCCTGCTGTAATGAACATCTGCAGCAGTCTGTGGGTTAGCCAGGGTGATGAAGAGCCAGGTTTGGAGTGGATATCCTCTATCACCTGTAGGAGAGGGGCAGACACAAGCAGTTAGACATGCCTTTGGGTTGGGAGTAGGGGTAGTTTACTGACTGTCCTGATGGCCAACATTGGCTGGTCCTGGAGGGGCTGTCATGGTTTTTACCATTTATAATTAAAGCATTTCTTGACACCAATTTAATTGTGTTTTGGTCGCATTCCTTACAAAAAGGTAGACTACAAATTACTACATGCCTTGGCGGTGAAGCCTGGATTGGATCAACCTGTTCAGAAAATCTGGAGCCAGTCAATCTTCAAGCTCTTGAATGCTCAGCTTTCTCCATTGTGCACCAAATGATATTTCAAACACATAAAATTTCAATATGTAAGGAGTTGGGCTTTTGTGTCCCTTTAAAATATTCTCTACCCCTTATTAACATCCTACATATAATTTTACTGGTTTGAGTACCATAAATAGGACAGGGATTTAATCAGGCCTAGGCTGTCAGCTGTCTACATAATGGCTGTTTGCAATTTAGGTGCTCTACTCTCCCATTGGGTGGGGTGTGAAACCTGAGTGCAAGCATAGAGATGGTATCTTCACAAAGGAGGCTCAGAGGGGAGTAAAAGGAAGCTTTTTAGGTAAGGATTTATGGGAAGTATAGAAGAGTAATGAGAGAAAGAATGTACAACTAGCAGAGGAGTACTGGAGTGGCAAGAAGTAAGACATCCTTTCAGGGAACAGCTGCCCTAGACTGTAAGGAGTAGGGATGTGAATCGTTTTAGGACGATTAAAATTATCGTCCGATAATTTTAATATTGTCTTAAAACCGTTATGGAACACAATACAATAGAGATTCTAACGATTTATCGTTATAAATCGTTAGAATCGTGAGCCGGCACACTAAAACCCCCTAAAACCCACCCCCGACCCTTTAAATTAAATCCCCACCCTCCCGAACCCCCCCCAAATGACTTAAATAACCTGCGGGTCCAGCGGCGGTCTGGAACGGCAGCGGTCCGGAACGGGCTCCTGCTCCTGAATCTTGTTGTCTTCAGCCGGCGCCATTTTCCAAAATGGCGCCGAAAAATGGCGGCGGCCATAGACGAACACGATTGGATGGCAGGAGGTCCTTCCGGACCCCCGCTGGACTTTTGGCAAGTCTCGTGGGGGTCAGGAGGCCCCCCACAAGCTGGCCAAAAGTTCCTGGAGGTCCAGCGGGGGTCAGGGAGCGATTTCCCGCCGCGAATCGTTTTCGTACGGAAAATGGCGCCGGCAGGAGATCGACTGCAGGAGGTCGTTCAGCGATTCCGTGCGATTTTTCGATTTTTTGATTTTTCACGATTTTTCACGATTTTTCACGATATTTTACCCCCCCAAACGGCAACAATACGATTCCCTCCCCCTCCCAGCCGAAATCGATCGTTAAGACGATCGAGGACACGATTCACATCCCTAGTAAGGAGAGCAAACATGATATTGGAAATAATGATTGCAGCTAAATTCAATCTATGGGGGGAGCCCAGGGTGTAATTCATACCTCTCTCTAAGACCTATCCAGTGTAGTGGGTCTGCAGGTGACAGGAAAAGGGGGTCTTGTAGTTTCTATATGCATACAGATTCTGAGGCAACATTTACAGACATTAATTTCCAAATCATCAATTAATAAAGCTTCTACCATACCTAGGTGTGCAGTGTTATATTGGAGAGTTTAAATAAGGAGCTGGAAAAGTCTCTGTGCTTACAAGTACATAATGGCAAATACAATATTCAGATTTTCACCCTGTCCAGAAAACCTGGGAGATCAGGAGGCCTTGGGTACATGTTGACCCTCCCTATGTGCACAAGTTCCCAGGACCTTGGATGAGGACAAAGTATTTCAAAACAGTTCAGTACATATTACACATTGAACACAAATGTTTTATCATTCTACATACACACTTCATATGCCTTTCCTATATAGAATGCTCACCTTGCTGATGATTAGGTTAGGAGGTGTCCAATTGGCCAATACCTCCCACAACTGCATCTGAAATGGTGCTCAGCACCATCTGTTCTGCTGCAGTGGAGGTGACCTGGCTGGCAGGCCCCTCAGCTGTCATCTTGGCATGCTTCCTTTTGACTAGATGTCAGAGGTCCCACCACATTCACATTGTGGTTATTATGAATGACCACATTTGGTCTGTGGTACATGTCATCATCTTTTTGAAATGAGCCCAGTTGCCAAGACTGGACCCTTATGATCTGAAAGACAAGAAGGTCTATCTCCTTTGATAGGAAGTTGGGCTTCCTCACTAGTGCTTTACTCCTTTGGGACATAGTGCAAGGAAGAAGAAATGTATTGGGAGCCAGCCCTTTATACACATACAGCCGTAAAGCCCGTTAAAACGGGCTACATCCCTCTGTCTCTCACCTCCCCCTCATTCTCTCCCCCCTCACTCTTCACCCCCCCCCCCCCCCACCCACTCCTCTCCACCCTCCCTCTCCTCTCACTCAGTCCCTCCCTCCCTCCCACTCACTCAGTCCCCCACTCCCTTCCTCCCTCCCACTCAGTCCCTCCCTTCACCCGCCTCCATTTCCTTCCGACCCGTACTCGCGACTCCTCGCAGCCCACACCCACCTCCATTTCCTCCCGGCGCCGTAAGCGCGACTTCCCGCAACCCTCACCCGGCTCCATTAACTCCTCCCGCTCCTGCCGGCAGATCTCGGGGGGGGTGTCACTCACTCGCGCGCGCGCGGCAGTGACCCCCCCGAGATCTGCCGGCAGATCTGGGGAGGAGAAGTAGCGGCGCCGCTACTTCTCCTCCCGCTCCTGCCGGCAGATCTCGGGGGGGGGGGGCACGGGAGTGACCCCCCCCCCCGAGATCTGCCAGCAGATCTGGGGGGGTGTCACTCCCGCGCCGCGGCAGTGACCCCCCCCCCCCGAGATCTGCCGGCAGATCTGGGGAGGAGAAGTAGCGGCACCGCGCGCGGCGCCGCTACTTCTCCCTCCCGCTCCTGCGGCCCCACCGCCATTTTTTTTTTCTGACCGACGTCCTTGCCCGCACATGCGCAGTAGAGCTGCGCTCTACTGCGCATTTGCGGGCCATCGGTCACAGCCCATTTATAAGGTAGATACTTATGTAAATTGCATGTATTTGCATGTTAAAAATGGTGGTGTATATGAAAATAAATATTGCATATAATTATAAAAGATATCAAGTATACATGCATTTGTTATTAATAACAGACATCATATACTCCCTCTAAACTAGCCATGAGCTCAGCTGACTCATCCCAGGTCTCCGCTATTGCCGGGTTAGCTCACCTGCTACAACAGCAGAAAGACCAATTAACAATGCTGGTTTTTTTCATGATGTGGCAACCCATCCTTCTCCTCCTATTCTTGTTCCATCAACCTTGGTATGGCCTACTACTCCACACTTTATCTTCCTCCACCTCCAAGGTATGATGGAGATCCCGCTAAATGTAGAGGCTTGTTCAATTCATGCCTGATACAATTGAACTACAGGCACCCCTGTTTCCATTTGATCATTTCAAAGTTACTTACATCTTGTCCTTGTTGGGTGGTTCCTCCTTAGCCTGGGCTTCAACCTTTTGGGAGAGACATGATCCACTCTTAGGGATCTGAACAGCTTTCTGTGAGAATTACACCTGATTTTTGATAAACTAGGATGCACATCCTCCATGGAATATAAGCTCTTTTAGATATGACAAGGCTCCCGGTCTGTTGGGAAGTATGCAGTTCATTTCTGCTCATTGGCCTCTGACTCCAATGGGGCAGCCTAATCACAATCATTGGGGGCTTGGCTCATCATTCAATTTGCTGTGCCCCTAGTTTCCAGTGACCAGTGGTTTCCAGGTCATCTCCAGGTTACCCAGGACCAACACCAGCGGAGGCTATGCAGATAGACTACCTTACGTTGTTCATGGAAGAGAAGGAAAGGTGTTAATGCCTCAACTTGTGTCTCTATAGTGCTGACTCAGGGCACTTTATGAATAATTACCCAGCCAAGCCAGGAAACTCCAAGAGCTAGGTCTGGTGGGAAAGGCCACCTAGGTCATCCTTGTTCCTCTTCACAAATTCTAGTACCAATAAGTCTTGCCTTCAGAGATGCCCATGTTGATATACAGTTTTTCTTGATACCGGCGCTGGAGGCATTTTCATTCATGAATCATTAGTTTACCAGTATAGTATCCCAAACATCCCCTTGGACACTGTGCTCATCATTTCCTCTGTTCACAGAGAGTCTTTACCAGGATGTGTCATGGAGGCTACCATTCCACTTGCCATGCAAACCAGCTTCCTCCGCAGGCAATGGATCAGCCTGTATGTGCTTCCCAAAGCAGTCAATGCTGTCATATTTGGTCTACCCTGGTTTATGTTACATCAGCCTCACATCAATTGGGGTACTCTAGAAATTGCCCGGTGGAGCCTCTGCTGCCATGAGCAATGTTTCTATCAGGTTTCACCTGTTGTGGACCTTGCCCGAATGGTTATCCCAGAATTACTGGATTTGCCACCACAATACATGGCGTATGCTGATGACTTTATCAAACAACAAGCAGAGGTCCTACAACCACATTGCTCCTATGACTGTGCCATTGACATTTCCCAGGGAAGGTACCACACAGAGTAGGATATACCCACTCTCCCCACCAGAGACAGAGGTTAAGTCCACATTTATCAAAGAAAATCTGGACAGAGGATTTATTCACCCTTCTTCATTACCTGCTGGAGCTGGCTTCTTTTTCAAGGGGAAAAAAGATGGTTCACTATGTCTCTATATTGACTACCATGGTATAAATGTTATTACCAAGAAGAACCATTATCCTCTTCCCTTGATCTTAGAGTTGTTCAACTGCCTCTGAGGGGCACAGATATTTACCAAGCTGGATTTACAGGGGCCCTGCAACCTAATCAGAATCTGAGAGGGCAATGAATGGAAGACCACCTTTAACATCACAGATGGACATTATGAATACCTAGTGATGCCTTTTAGGTTATGCATGGCCCTATGGTCTTTCAGTTTATGGTCAACAAGATCTTTTGGGACCTTCTCTGCTTTCACATTGGTGGAATATCTGGATGATTTTACATTATTTTCTAAATATCTAAAAGAGCATCAAAGTCATGAAAAGCAAGTCCTCCAGAGGCTCCGTGAGCACCATCTTTATGAAAAGTTATAGAAATGCACCTTTGAACAGGAGGAAATTTCATTCCTGCAATATATCTTATTCTGGCAAGGTCTTTGCATGGACCAGTAAAGTTGAAAGCCATCCAGGAATGGCCCCCGTTTGTGGGTCTCAAGATCCTGCAATGCTTCCTTTGGTTTGCAAACTATTATAGGCAATTCATTAGTGGCTATTCTACATTAGTGACACACTCACAGCTTTTACCAAGAAGGGCTCAGATACTAAGAACTGGACCAGCAGCACTAATCAGGTTATGTACTTCAAGGAGGTATTCACCCACAACTTGTGTCTGTACCACTTGGAGCCTACCAAGCCATTCATCCTGTAGGTAGATGCTTCTACCCTCAGGTCAGAGGCTGTCCTCTTGCAGCACAACAACAATGGTACCCTTGTAACCTGCTCCTATGTCTCAAAAAATTTTTCCTGAAGAGAAAAACTATACCATCAGAGATGGCGAACTGCTAGCAGTGAAGTTAGCCTTAGAGGAATGGTGACATCTCTTGGAAGGGGCCAGACATCCAGTAACTATCTACACAGATAATAAATGGAACACCTGGTGCAAGCACAAAGACTGAATCCTCAGCAAGTCCATGGGTCATTGTTTTTCAGTTGGTTTAACTGATTAGCCAATGCCCTCTCACATTCCTTTGATAGTGAAAGCTCAATGGCACCCTCCAGATCCTGTGAAGATTGTGGTTTCTACCGCAGTGAGAGTCCCTCCTGGGAAAATTATTGTTCCTTAGCGTTTACATCAGAAAGTTCTTCAGTGGGCCCATGACTCCCAGTTGGCAGGTCACCCCGGCATCACCAGAACCCTATACTTAATTTCTGGCACTATTGCTGGCCTTAGATGAAGACCAATATAAGGTGATACATAGAGTCCTGCGCCACATGTGCCATAAATAAGAGTTTTTGAGCTATCCTTCGAAGATGTTAGAGTTGCTGCCAGTCCCCAAGGACCCCTGGACCCATTTGGTCACTGACTTTGTCACTAACCTTCCCCTATCAAGTGGAAACAGCACCATAAGGGGGTGGTGGTGGATCCATTTTTGAAGATGACACATTTTACATCTTTCCTGGCCTCCCTTCAGTTCCTGAACTGGCTAATCTCTTTGTTGAACACATCTTCCAGCTGCATGGGCTTCCCTTTCACATCCTCTTGGATCAGAAAGTACAGTTTACAGCCTGCTTCTGGAAAGTTTGTGCAAGAAGTTTGGTATTACCATAGATTTCACTTCATCTTACCACCCCCAGAACAATGGGCAAACAGAGCAGATAATCAGAATCTCAAGGCCTTCCTATGAGTTTATGTGAACCAATGGCAGGAAAACTGGGTATCCCTACTACCATGGGACAAGTTCTGCCACAATAATCACATGAGCAGCTCCAGTGGGTCATCACCTTTCTTTATGATGTTCAGCCATCATCCTCATATACCTAAGCCTGTTCCAGTTTCTGTCACCCGACCCAGAGCCAACTTAACAAGAAGTGAACTCCAGGATCTCTGGAAAAAGATACACCACCTCCTGGAACAAGCAACAGAGAGTTTAAAGAAGCAGGCAGACAAGAAACATCACCCAGCATCCCAACTCCAGCCTGGGGACTTGGTATGGCTCAGTACAAAGAATTTACACTTAAATATGCCCTCGATGAAATTTGAACCAAGACTTGTGAGCCCATTCCCTGTCATGCGACAACTAGGACTGTTAGCCTACAAACTAAAGCTACCTCTGTCTCTACAGATCCATGACGTCTTCCATATATCCTTGCTGAAACCTGCTATCCTCTCATGGCTATCCAGACTACCCCTCCAAGACACAGGAGTTTCAGCTGAAGAAGATATCCAGTGTGAAGTCCGGGAGATCTTAGATATCCAGAAGATTAAGAATCAAATTCAGTATTTAATCTTCTGGAAAATCTTCAGGCCTGAGGAGAATTCTTGGGAGCCAGCTTCTAATCTGCAAGCCACACAGCTACTAAAAAAACTTCCACAAGAGATTCCCCCACAAACTCAAGCCCAGAAAAGGGGGGGGGACTTTGGATTAGGGAATACTGTTATGATGGGTGTCTCATGGGCCAGCCACTTCAGCAGCTGCATTCACCTCAAGTGTTACAGGTACTCACTCCACAGCAGGGTGGCTTCTGGCATATGTATGTAGTTGGGAGCGGCGCACAGCGTTCAGATGCCATCCTCCTCCTACTTCTTCTTGGGTCTTTCTATGCACATGAATGCAGCATGCTCCAAAACTTAAATGTCCCATGGCAGGAAAAGTCCCCGTGGCGCCCTTTAATAATGTCAGCAGCCTGCATTTTTTAAGGCACCTCAGGTCCTTGCATCAGTGCCTCAGCAACAGGTCTCCTGCCTTGTATTATTGAGCGTTGTTCCAAAGCTCCTGATTGTTCTTGCATTCCTGATTATTCCTGTATTCCTGTTTGGTCCTGCCTTGTCCAACTTTGTCTTGTCCAGCCTTGCCTTGCCCTTCTTGTCTCATACAGAGATGTCTCTTCATCCCAGTTTTGTCCAGTGTCTCTCATGTACCTTCATCCATCTTCAGCCTGATCTCTTGATATTGACTTCTTGCATTGGACCTTACCATGCTTGCCTGCTGTTTGGACCTGATCTCTTGAATTGGACTTGACCATGCTTGTCTACTCTTTGCCACTATTTATTTATTTTTTATTTATTTAAAGTCTTTTCTATACCATCATTAAGCTAGGTGCCGTCACAACGGTTCACAATAAGGCACATAAATTAATGTTACTAAATGTATTAAATTATATCAACTTAAACAGGCGCCATCAAGGTATGGTAACATAGTTTCATAATAAAGTCCCCCGTTGGACGTTTGGCAAGACTTGTGGGGGTCAGGAGGCCCCCCCAAGCTGGCCAAAAGTCCCTGGGGTCCAGCGAGGTTCCGGGAGCGATCTCCTGCACTCAGGCCGTATTGCCAATATTCAAAATGGTGCCAGCGCTACCTTTGCCCTGTCACATGGTAAGGGCAAAGGGCCATCGGCGCCATTTTTATTAATGCAGCCGATGGCATGAGAGCGGGAGCTCGCTCCCCGCGCTCCCGCTGGACCACCAGGTAATTTTAAAACCTTTTTTGGGGTTCGGGAGGGGGGGGGAGGGTTTTTTGATTATCGGATCGGGCGCAGCCGATAATCAGAACTCAAATCGGGCTGGGCGATAAAAATTTTAAGATTTGGATCGGTACCAGAACCGATCAGATTCCGGTTCCGATTCACATCTGTACTGGGCTTGATGGACCCTTGGTCTGAACCGGTATGGCATATCTTATGTTCTTATGTTCTTATGAGATGTGGGCTTAATATGTAGATCATATAAAAGTGGAACTTTGGAGCTGGGAAGAGGGAGGGGAAAGACAGATGACCTGGTAAGAGTCCAGGTGTGACCTGTGGAGGGAACGGGCCAGGGCTGTATATGAAAACTCTCCTAAATGGACACAATCATACAACACACATAGATCCAAAAACATTCTTCTTCCCTCTTATTCCAGTGATCCTTCACTGCCAGCCTCCTGCAGTGCTCAATTCTGAGCTATTCTTCTACCAGAGCTCAATAAGCACTAGAGGGCAAAGGGTAACTGTGAGTTGCTGGAGGCTGAGAATGGAGAGTCACTAAGATAGAAGGAGGGTACACAGATGGGTCTCCCTCTTTCTAGTTTCCCTACTCTTTTCTGCTCTGGTGATCTTGGTTCTCAGTATGAATCCCCAGCCCCACCCCTCTTCCTGAATTCTCTAGTGATCCTTACCTCCCAGTAATACTAGGTTCCCTAAATTTCATCCCTATTAATATTGTTCTTTGAATTACCCCATCCAAAAGGTCAATATCTCCCCCTCTCCAGCTACTCTCCTCATGTACCTTGGCCATTAAATCTGCCACATAGGCCTCCTCTTCTAGCCCAAATCTGAACTCTATCCTTTTATTGGGGTTGGGTCAGACTGGTATGCACTACCTGCTGTCTTCAGACAGTAATCCCAAAGTACACCACAGGGGAGTAAGTCAGGGAACAGCACTACATGCTCTCCTGACTCACTCTTTCCATCCCCCACCATCCTCCACCATCACACACTCTCCTCTCTTTTTTCTCTCCCTTCATGTACTCTTTTTCCCTCCACCACGTATCCTTATTGATTTTCCCCCCACCCTCACTCAGCTTCCCTCCAATCCCTTCATTTATTTCCCCAGAGCCATATGTGGCCATAAGCAACACAGGCAAATACCTGAAGGCACCTATAAAATGGGACTACCCTGTTGCTCTTTTATCTCCAGAAGTGAAATCCCTCACCCCCAGTATTCTACCTATGTCCACAAATGTTTTTAATGCATCCCTGATTCTTCTGACCATCTCCTCATTTGCTCTCTTTCACTTTCCCCCTACCCTACTGTGGTCAACAGAGGGGGGGGGGGGGGAGTGTAGAAAACCAGTATGCTAAGCAGCAACCTGGCCAAGAAGCTGACACACCTAGTAATGCTGAAGAATTGGGAATAACAAGCATTCACCTTATGCCTCTTCAGTCTTGGCCATTAGACTACAAAGCCTTCTCAATTATGACTACACATTATACACAAATCAGGATCATGTGGCTATTCTGTCTCTGGGTAGCTCCAACATACTCAGCTCTGCTGTGCCTCCTCTGGGCCCAGGCCAGAAATGATAAGTATTCTGCTTTGTTAATGCATGAGAGTTGGAAAAGGTTAACGCCTCATCTCTGCTCCATTTCTAGGGGAGAGGCAGAAATAAGTACACTGCTGGCACTACTCCATTTGCTTAGGTCCCAGAAAAAAGGTGCCAGAATGCCACTTTAGTTTGTTCCCCCAAAAATAGATATTGAAGTAGATGTACAGACTCACCAAGGATTGGTAGCTTACATACAGGGGCCTTATCACCACAGGGTGAAGACAGTAAGCAGGAACACATTGTAATTAAGGGGTGGTGTTACGTTTTGCCAATAATGGAATGGTTCTGTGAGCGCTGCCTGCACTTACTTCAAGGCCAGCGGGCATTGCCACAGCATGACACCACTGAATAGCAGGACGCATTCGAGTAGCACAATGTGGTAGGATGCCGCTGGGATAGGAGGTGATGTCCTTTTGTAGGGATGTGCATTCGTTTTGAACGAATGTGCAATCCGCAACGTATAGGTTCCTATTTGTTGCATTCATGGGGTTCTAAAACATATGGTGAACCCCACGAATGCAACGTATCACTAACAAATAAAACCTCCACCCTCCTGACCCTCCCAAGACTTGCCAAACGTTCCTGGTGGTCCAGCGGGGGTCCTGGAGTGATCTCCTGCACTTGGGCCATCGGCTGCCGGTATTCAAAATGGCCGATAGCCTTTGCCCTTACTATGTCACAGTGGCTACTGGTGCCATTGGTCGGCCCCTGTCACATGGTAGGAGCAATGGATGGCTGTCTAGAAAGATTCTGGGACCAGAATCCCCTCTCTGGCCCCCACTAACCTTGTCTAGTGAGAATCAGCCATCGAGGCCTAAGCCCAGGCCCAGGCCCAGGCTGAAGTCTCAGACTGCATAGGCTGAGGGAGCCATATGTTGCTGTTACCTCGGCCTGTTCAAGATCCAGGCCTATTCCCAATGCGGGGCCTCAGCCCGGACCCAGCCAGATGCCATGACCCAGCCCAGAGGCCAGCTCCCAATGCTGGGGCCTAGGCATAAGCCAGAGCCTAGACTCGGGCTCGAGACAGCAACCCAGCCTGGAGGCCAGGTAGTGATGCCTTAGCCTCAGCACGGATGCCAAGGATATCATCCGGAACATTGTGCCCAGGTTTCCAGGATCCACTTAGGATGTTTACATTCTCTTACAATCAAGAATTCATGACCGCTTCTAGGAAGGACACATCTCTAGATAGGAATGTACCTATCACTTCTACCACATACCAAATTCACCTCTTTCTATAGTCTCTTTTATAAGAACATAAGAACATGCCATACTGGGTCAAACCAAGGGTCCATCAATCCCAACATCCTGTTTCCAACAGTGGCCAATCCAGGCTACAAATACCTGGCAAGTACCCAAAAATAAGTCTTTCCCGTGCTACTGATGCTAGTAATAGCATTGGCTATTTTCTAAGTCAACTTAATTAATAGCAGATAATGGACTTGTCCTCCAAGAACTTATCCAAACCTTTTCTAAACCCAGCTATACTAACTGCATTAACCACATTTCCTGGCAACAAATTCCAGAGTTTAATTGTACGTTGAGTAAAAAGAACTTTCTCCGATTAGTTTTAAATGTGCTACATGCTTACTTCATAAAGTGCTCCCTAGTCCTTCTATTATCTGAAAGAGTAAATAACCGATTCACATTAACCCGTTCTAGACCTCTCATGATTTTAAACATCTCTATCAAATACCCCCCTCAGCCGTCTCTTCTCCAAGCTGAAAAGTCCTAACTCTTTAGTCTTTCCTCATAGGGGAGCTGTTCCATCCCCTTTATATCATTTTGTTCGCCCTTCTCTGTACCTTCTCCATTACAACTATACTCTTTTTGAGATGCGGCAACCAGAATTGTATACATGGGAGGCCTCATTTCATTTTTTGGCCATTTTTTTTATTGTTTGGTTAATTTGTTTCTCATGAATGAAATGAAACAAACAATACACAAACCAAACTTTGTGGGAAAAAAAACCTCCTGAAAACAAACCAAAAACAAACAACAAATCTTTTCCCCTGACATCCCTAGATGATGGTCTCACTCTTAAAGATATACATACATTTAGTACTGAATTTCAATACATAGGATTGTCATCCTAGTTAAATTGCAGATATAACATGGTAATTACATATATTGGATATCCATATTGTCAGAGTTGTTTGAGCCACAACTGTTCTAAACAATTGAGAGTGCTAAACTAGTCTAATGCACCCATAGAGTTGGCACCTATGGTCGAGTCATGTTTGTAAAATTGGAGTTGGGACCATGATGCAGATTCTATCAAAAACACGGCATGAGTCCATGTTTTGCTGTCTGTTGGTTTTACCAGCATTTGGAATTTCTTCTTTGGATTTCTTCAAGCAGGAAGCATTCAGATGAGATCAATGATTGTGGAATATAAATGTGATTTTTCATATTGAAGAAGATGTTACAATTTGTATTGCAAATTATATGTTTGGTACTTGCACTCATGTTGTAATTAGTCTCTAAAACCCTTTTTATTTTCACTACAATAAACATTTAAGTGAACCAATACTTAAAAAAAACACATGTGTGGGTATTTACTATACATTGCAGATTCCTGAACTATATCCCTTTATGAATCTTCCCTAAAATGTGTATTTATTAATTTGCAGGCCAATGTAGGGTTGTCATTTTTTTCTGGTGTGTAGAAGGTGTTGCTGGATCTGGGTTTTTTTGTTTGTTTGATGTTAGGACTTATAGGTCACCATGATTTCATTCAACCGAAAAACTCTAATTATATGCTGTGCCTCATTTTGATCCCTACTTTTGTGTTAAGTACAGATATTGTACAATCATTCAGGAATATAGTAATCTCACAGAGATTTCATTGATTGCCCTTTTGGTCAGCTATGGCCAATTATACAGTTGTTTTTCATTCAGATAAGCATTAGAGTGAGGTTAACAAATTTATTGCACTCGTTAGTTATATAGAAAAACTCATTACTGGAACTCAAATCTCAGGAAAATGAACAATTTGTGTGCTAACCCATTATACCTCTAATCTCTTGCACTGTTGCATGCATGTTTTTTGGCAAGGACAGGAGTATTAGAGCAAGCTTTAAAATGCTTTTATAATACCATTATGGTGCTAGAGTGGATTGTAAAGAAACCTGACTGTCTCTTCCTAGCATATCTTTCAATTTTCATCTTTCTTCCCTCTCTCGTAGATGTTTGGAACTGAAAAAAGAATAAGGAAACTAAGCATGAAATACTGTGACGGAAGAGGAAATGCAAACATATTTTCATTATTTTTTTCATGATTACTACAGTAATACCATTTCATAGATACAGAATAGAAAAAATGCCAAAGAAGTGAATTTTAAAAGCCAAAATTGGGAGATATGCACACGAGTCAGGCTCACGCACACCCAGTGAATTTTAAAAGCTGCCCAGCTGTGGCACGAATCTCCCGCAGAAAGGGGGTGGGGCATTTGCATGGTCTGGGTGGGACATGGGTGTTTCAGGGCATGGCCAGTAGATGTGCGTGTAAATACTTATGTGCCTGGGTGCATGCCCAGATCCCCTGCCGTGTAAGATTACTTCTGCTAGGGGTGAAGTGTAAGTTAAAAAATAAAAAGAAAGACATTTCTCTGAGGTTTAATGGATCTGGGGTAACTGAAGTGCTGCAGACTATCAAACCCGGGGGGGGGGGGGGGGCGGTTGGAGGACCTCGTTAACTAGGCGAACTTGTGAAACTGACAATGGCATAGACATGAATCCCTTTTAAAATTCCCCAATTTACATGGTAGAAGTAGGATTGAGGTGCATGGGCATGGGCCCATTTAAAATTTGGTGCACTTATGCATATGGTAAAGCTATTTTATAATATGTACATGCAAATTATAAAATGGACAGGTATCTGGACATACACCAACGTACACAAGTCAAAGAGTGCCTTCACACTGATTTGAAAGTTACCATCATCAACTGAGCTGTCAGATCATGGCATTTGGCCATGTTCCGGGCTGAGGCTTTGGCATCAGAACCTAGGGGGCCAGGTCACAGCAGTGGGCCTGTGTCTGGGCTCTGGCCTAGGCCAAGACCCCAGTTTTGGGACCTGGCCTCTGTGTTAGGTTGTGACATCAGGCCTGGGACAGGGCCGAGACCCTGGAATCAGAACCTGGCCTCTGGGCCTGGGCTACATGTTGGATTGTGGCATTTGGGTCTGGGTCTGGGCCAAGGCCCTGGCATCAGGCTGGGTGTAGGTGAAGACCCCAGCATCTCGCTTAGGCATAGGCACCAGCTTTAGGCCTAGGTTTAGGCTGAGGCATCGGTGTCATGCTAGGGCATAGGCCACAGCCCCTGCTTAGGCATTGGCCTATGAGATAGGTGTGGCCCTGGCTTTGGGCCTACACTTAGGCCTGTTGCATTCTTTTCAAACAAATGCAATGAATAAGGTTTAGTTCATTCGGGGGGCCTCCGATTCGTTGCCCTTATTTATTATGCTTTTGAAATTTGTTTGAAACAAATGCTCAACCCTAATTTACACCAGGCTGGATAAATTGTTCTGTAGCCACATATTTCTTCCATTATACTGATATGGTCTTCATTCTGCTTATGTATTTTGAATTTATCCCTTGGTTGTTTTCTGTTTGTTTTATCGGCATACAATTAAAAGATGTGAAACTTTTTATTTTCCAGTTTGTATTTATGACATGTCTCCTTGTTTAGAGTTCCTTCTATTTAGAAGTGGTAAGAGGTCTTTCAGAATCCACTGCAGGTACAGCCTATTTATTAATTGTATGATATGAACGTATTTATTTAAATATTTATATTCCTCTTTCCTGGGCATATGACCATCCAAAGTAGTATACAGATTAGGGCAATCTAGTTGCCAGAGTAATGGTACATAACAAGCAAGAAATAACTTACACCATAAAGATTAAAATAAATAAATAACACCAGGTTAAAAAATATCCTGTTTAACTAGTCATCCGAGTTAAATTGTAAAATACAGTGTGAGTATTAGCTTACATTAGTTTGAGATATTTATCCAATGACAAGTTATTCTTTTTTGTGTGATTGGTTCGCAACATGGATTTCCAAACAGAGTGTAAGCAAAGGTTTATTCATAACTTTCCAGTCTATGCTGTAACCCTAAATTCAATTTGAAATTTTCCTGATGGTTTGAAATTTTCCTTTCATGAAGAGGTATAGCATGACTCAGGCAGAAGTTGAGCCTGAGTCAAGGCTGAAAGTAAGCTGGACGAGGCAAGGCTGAGGCAAAGCTGAGGTAAGGCTGAAGGTAAGCTGGATGAGGGTAAGGCTGAAGGCAAGCTGGATGAGGCAAGGCTGAAGGCAAGCTGGATAAGGAAGGCTGAAGCAACTTGAATGAGGCAAGGGTGAAGCGAGGCTGAAGACAAGAACAAGACGACCAGTTACTGAGGCATTATGTGACATCATTGGGAGGCACTAAGGACATCAATTCCCACAATGGGGCCTTCATGGTTTGGTGTGAGTGCACGCCTAGAGCCCAGACTGGAGAAATGGTGGTATTTCTTTGTCATGAGAATTGGCAGTCAGCTGGTGGCATGGGGTGAGTAAAGCCACTCGCAGGAGAGGTCATGCAAGCAACAAACAAAATAGTATCCCCTCTTCTAAGCCCACTCCCCAAATCTCCTGTTTTCAGCTTCTGGGGAGACATTAACGGTACCTCATTACATCTGGGGACTTGAGGAATTGGACATGAGTTGCAGGTCTTTTGTGGTTTTCAGGTGGTCAATTGGCATCTGCAGACTGATATTCTTTGGTCGGCAGAATCTTTTGACAAGAGAGAGGCTTGGCTTACTTAGGTCAGGATCATTGTGTTCAATGTGGACAGCCCCTGCCATATTGGCAGGGGCTTCTGCCTCCATCTCAATGGACTTGCAAGAACTTGAGCAGTTAACAAATTTACAAGGGGCTAAGGCAATAGGTCGGGGCTCAAAACCTAAGTTAGTCAATGAAGATTATCAGAGTGGCACATCCAAAACTTCAGGCAAGGTGGTTTGGAGCAGAGTGGCTGGAGGAAAAGAGAAAGTAATACAGTACTCCTAACAGGATGGACCCCAATGGTTGATCTTTAGGGTGCCCCAGTTAATGGATGGTTGCTGGAGTCTGAGCCAAGGTAATCCAATTACAAGAGGGCTGAATGACTTAGGTAGCACATGGCACTGGAGATTTTCCCAATAAGAAATGAACTGCATAGTGATAGGTGTGGTGGCCATTGTCCCATGACTAGGCAGGAGTTTGCTAAGATGAAAGAGATAACACAAGGTGTAGTTAAGGTGGTAGTAGGACACCCACACTAGCGTAACAGCAACTCCTGAATAAAATTGCCCCTGGCTCCAGAGTCTAGGAAGGTTTTGGTCTGAATGAAGTGTTCTCCGAAGGCGAGAGACACCAGTGTCACCAATGGAGGAGAGAAGCAGGATAGTTAAAAACTGCCTCCCTAATTATGCTTCTGTTCACGGAACCTTGTTTTTTCTTGGGACAACGCCTATTATTTAAATTGGTTGTGTTTCTCCTCTAACATGTTATCTCTACTGTTACGAAAATTATAGTTACATGTTCCTATTGTCTTCATTCCACTAACTTCCTTTCCATCTACATTCCTATCCTGTAATCCTGCCCTAAATACTGGGAATTTGTTCAAATGGTTAAGATGTAACTTCCTTTCATTTTTCATATTGTTTTACTGTAAACCAATGTGATGTGCAAATGAACATTGGTATAAAAAGTGTTAAATAATAACAAAATAATGAAATGTCCATGTGCAGCAAAGTAGAGGTATAGATTATGCAGTCTTGTCTCTGTTTCTCCTCAAAGAGATCTGTGTGCTGCCCAGCTACATGGGTTCTTCATGGGCGACAACCCTCACAGGGTCAGAGACTAACCCCAGGGATCCCAAAGCTTGGGAGCCACATGAATAACTCAATGAAAAATCTTCCTTTCTTGAGTTTGTTCCTGGAATCTCAGATCAATTTGAATGGCCAGGGCAATAAGTGCTTCTAGGGACAGAGGAAGGTACTGAACTGCCAATTAGTCCTTTATTCTTCCAGATAATCCTTGACAATAAATGATGGTTTAGCTATCATTTCTCCAACCAAGCTCAGAAGCTAAGGTAGAAATTTCCACTGTGTAGATACCTACAGTGTGAGTGCCTTGATGAATGCAAAGAAGTTCTGTGGCAGTGGACAAAATGTGCCCAGATTTGTCAAAGATCAGGCAGAACTTTGTGTGAAGTCTTTAAGTTTCTAAGAAGCAAGTCATCTTGTTTGCACAGGGGAGAAGCCCAGGCAAGAGCAGGACCATCCAACAAGGAAAGAATGTATGCTATCTCATATAATCAGAAAATAAACAAGCTGGCTGTAGCTCAAAATGCATTTTACAAACATTGAGGAACTCTAGGCACCCCTTAGTGTCATCACTATACCTTGGAGATGGTGGAAGCTGGATCATAGATTCCCCAGTCCAGATGGGTACCAATGCAGGCCGGATTCACCAGACCTGATACTGGGGCAGGGCCCAGAAATTGAATTTCTATAGTATCTAAATGCTGAGAAGGTCTGTAGTAAAATTTGATCAAGTTGCTGCTGTGCCTTTTGTATAAACCAGTTCAGGAGGTCATTCAGTTCAACTTTTTACTCCTGCATCTGAGTGGCCACTGCCACCATATGTCATCATGGAAAAGTGTTGACTGAGCTCTTGGCCTCAGCAATCTGTTGCTAATGATGTGAGCATAAGCCCCTTTTGCCATGGCACAGTTGCTGCAACCTCATGGGTAAAAGAGCCAAGGTCTGTTCCAACAGTAGGCAAATGAGTCCTTGTACGAGCCAAGCTAAGGCATAATCCAGAAAGGTCCAGGGTCAAGGAGGCAGCTGGCAAGGAATAGTTGGAGACCATAACTAAGGTCATAGCTGGAGACAAGGCAGGAGGTGAGCCTGTGTCAAAGCTGAAGGCAAGGGTGGACCAGGCAAGGCCGAGGCAAAACTGAAGGCAAGCTGGATGAGGTAAGGTAAATCAAGGTGGAAGCAAGGTTGAAGGCAAGCTGGATGAAGCAAAGCTGAGGCAATGACTGAAGGGAAGCTGGATGAGGCAAGGCTGAGGCAAGACTGGATATGACAAGGCTAAGTCAAGGCTAAAGGCAAGCTGGATGAAGCAAGGCTAAAGCCAAGTTGAGGAAAGCTGGATAAGGCAAGGCTAAGACCAGGCTGAAGGGAAGATGGATGAGGCAGGGCTGAGGCAAGCTGGATGAGGCAAGGCTGAAGCCAAGTTGAGGCAAGCTGAATGAGGCAAGGCTAAGGCCAGGCTGAAGGGAAGATGGATGAGGCAGGGCTGAGGCAAGCTGGATGAAGCAAGGCTGAGGCAAAGTTGAAGCCATCTAGATGAGGCAAGCCTGCTTGAAGTAAGGCTGAAGACAAGGACAAGGTGACCTGTGCTTGAGCAGTAGTTAGTGGATTTCCTCCATGGGACATTCATAGTTTGGCATGCACCATGCGCACACCTAGAGACCAGATCTGGCGATGATGACATTAGCTTGCTGTGAGGAGCGGCAGTCACCTGGCAGCGTGGGGTAACTAAAGCCACTCATAGGAGTCATCCTTTGGAGTGAACGAATTAATAACATGCCCACCCAGTCAGTACTAAATAATAAACATTTATATATCACTCATACCAGATAATTAGCAGGTCTAAAAATAAGTAAGTTGCCAAAGTATCTTGCATCTCTTTTTAAAATTACAACTTACACGTGTAAATGTTGGCCTTGACCCAGAGCACCCCAGAACTGTCCCTTTTTTACAGGCATCTATGTGCATTTGAAGTGAAAATAATGCATATTTCAACTTTTATAAAATTTGTAATATGCAAGTAGTGGTTACCTTATATGCACATATGCAACTTTTTATGTGCATAAAGTTTGAAAATTCAGCCCTATCTGCAGAGATTTGACTGTAACCCACTTTAATGTTTATGGAATTGTGGAATATCAAATTGTTAATGAATGAATCATTAATTCATTCATTCATTCATTCATTCATTTGGATTTTTCTGTATGAAGATGTACATACTTTGGTCTGCAAAGTGATTTGTTTGGTAGATTGACTTTTTTTTTGTAATTGGTCTATAAAAACATTTTATTTACATTACAAAAAAGAATTTGGAGACTGATGACTAAAAAAACGTATGGGGGATATTTAGCATATATTGCAGATGCCAGACACTATTTCACTTTGTAAGTACCCATACATTATTTATCTATTTGCAAGCTACTGTGTTTTTGTTTCACTTTTTCCCTTATTAGTATATTGACCAGTAGCTCACACTATTGCAGCAATTTAACAGTTAACTGATGTTGCTACAGTATTGCTGCCATTTAACAAATGTATATCTATTTGCCTGGTGTAATGAAGTAAAAGGTCAACCTAAAAAAAAAAAAAGGTTGTTAGGATTTATAGCCTAAAGCATGCATTGTGTAACAATGTATCATTATTAGTATCCTCATTGTGAACTGGCTTTTTCATAGTACCTCAATGGAAAAAAAAATTATAAGAAAGTTCCTATATAGAGATTGTGAAAAAAAAATCTTTGAAAATTACAATCATATTAAAATACATTACATTGTTACATTTTTTGCAAACTTATTCTACATATTCAAGTTGGAGTAATGATATATAATGATGAGATTTTATCCAAAGCTTTAGACATCCACAAATTGTGTTAACTTGGATGAAAAAAAAAAAAAAAAAGCAAAAACATTATCCTCAGGGGCAACATTGACTTCAGGTCCATTATACCTTGTTAAATTGCAGTAACTCCATCATGAAATATTGTGACAGGCTTAGAATAAATGTACCAATATGTTAGAGTTAGGTGGTAGAGTGAAAAAGCGATGCAGATATTCAGTGCTATGACCAGGTCTCAAACAATGACTTAGAAACCCAGGGAAACTGTAATAGCCAAGACAAAGGTGACTGACATAAATACAGGTCAAATGGAGGAAAAAGAGCCAAGATGAGTACCTGAAATTACATAAGAGCAAGACCAGCAAGCACACTAAGGCCATGGCCAGGACCAGGGCCGGCTGGGGGGGGGGGGGGTGTCAAAACAGGAGCAAACAAGGGGAGCAGGAAAGGAAGCAGAAATACAACAGAAACAATTAAGAGAGGGGCAAGGATCTAGGGAAACTAAAACAGGATTCAGAAGTAGGGTTGCCTTCTTACCCAGTTCATCCTAAACAGACTGATTCACATGACATGCATGACATGCATGGAGTTGTAGTTTCCATTTCCATAAAAAAAAAGTAGGATTCTATTTTCATGCATTCATATCTTGGAAGAAAGCCAGGACTGCAACAGCCCATTCAAGCTGACCTGGGCAAGGTGACAAAACTAACCAGAAGCAGAGCTGGGACTTGGAGACCAGGTTCAAGTAGATCTGTTGCATGAGAAAAAAAATACAAGAGTTGAAAAATCCTGCAGTCAATCAAAGTGGGCTGCTGCTGGGCCAATTAGCTAGCAGTTTGAGGTATTTATTCAATGCACCTTCTGATAGTAGTAGTGAGCATGCAGGAAACAGTCTATTTCCTAGGGAATGAATAGCTCAGGCTGAAAAACTATAATGTACCGGTTCAAGCCCAACCTGATATTGATTTAATTTTCAAAGCCATTTTTCCAACTGGAAGTTTTAAATGAATTACATGAATAAGGTTAATTTAATTCAGAGGAGGGGGCCCTCAATTTGTTTAAGGGCTCCTGAATGAAACAAATTGTCCTTATTTGTCATGTTTTGTGAATTTGTTTAAATCTAATACATATCTCCATACATAACAGAGAACAAATTATCTAGATAGGGCAAATGTAGCATTATATCAAAAGAAATGACATTAATGAGAGGTCATCATTGCCTGTTAGCCCTACCAGAAACAAGTTGCATTTTAGGATAGGTAATAATTATAAAAGTAGGTGTCATAGGGTACTTGCAAGAATAGGTACTGCATTAGATAATGTCCTTCCTTTCATGTGTTAGCAAATGAAAGTCATGGTATTGATGAATGCTGATAAATAGTTGCCCTTAGGTAGCGTTATAGACAATCATCAGTACTTTTGAAACTATTCACACTTGAGAACACAGACATGCCAGGTCATGTACGCTAGTTCTTCAGCTTCCCTGCATCCAACCTCCTATCCCTGCGTTAACCAAGTAATATATGTGCACAGTCACAGGCCAGTCTTTTACCTGGCAATGTAACAAGAATACTTACTTTGTGATCTGCTGTTCATGCCACCCAAACTGCTGTGAATGGCTTCATCAATGCTGCCCAAATCTTCATCCTCTATAGGAGTAAGGAGTACCCTGTAAGAGGCAGAGAGCAGTAGATTGGCTTCATGTTTCCTCTTTGCCTTCCTGTACAGCAGGGTCCAGCATACTTTAAGATCTTCAGCCTCTTGGTTATGGTGATATACAGCATTAATTCTATGGAAAAATGTACAGCAGGTTTGCCTGAAATTTGTTTTCCTCATGCCAGCAACAATTGCGCAAATATCATAGAAAGAGGTGCTATTTAGCCAGATAACATTTAAATATAAATGATTATCTCATGCTGTGCTATGCACATGACTGGCTAAATGCTTGGCAATTAGCCAGATAAATGTTAACTGGCTGACAAAATAAAATGGGAATTATTCTGTAACAACTACTTATCATTTGGATGAGTAGGTAATTTAGTCATTTATATTTGAAATTCATCTGGCCAAATTTTCAAACTGGTAGTATTGCCTTATAAAGAATGCCATTCACACTATATAGACACTCTAGTTGAAATGTACACTATCTGGGGAGAAGCCGGCTGTCGTGGTACATGTAGCCACCATCGACATAGGAAAATGTTGGAGGGAGATTTTGGAAGCCAAATTTAGGCTCTTAGGTAGAAAGTTGAAATCCAGAACCTCCAGGGTAGCATTCTCTGAAATGCTCCCTATGCCACGTTCAGGTACCCAGAGGCAGGCAGAGCTCCAGAATCTCAAAGCGTGGATGAGACGATGGGGCAGGGAAGAAGGATTCAGTTTTGTAAGGTCCTGGGGAACCTTTTGGGGAAGGGAGAGTCTTTTTCGAAGGGATGGGTTCCACTTTAACCAAGGTGCAACCAGGCTACGCTAACCTTTACAAAGGAGATAGATCAGCTTTTAAACTAGAACAACGGGGAAAGCCGACAGTCACTCAGCAATGCTTTATTCAGAGGGAGGTATCTCCAAAGGATACTAATGAAGCATTAGAGTTAGGGCATCCTAACAGAGAGGTTCCTATATAAGAAAAGTAGTCCAAGTGCCTATAATTAAAAACTCTCCTGAGCTAAAAGATTCCAATTTATTCCTGTCAACCTAAAAAGAAGAATGTAAATACAAACAAAAAACTCACTTTGAAATGTTAGTTTGTATGCTAATGCAGAATTCTAAGAAGTAAGATAGGAGAATATGAGTGCATAGCAGTGAATGATAGGGATGTGAATCGTTTTTTAACGATTTAAATTATCGTCCGATAATTTTAAAATCGTCATTAATCAGGTAAGGGACTCAATACAATAGGAATTCCCCTCGATTTATCGTGAAAAATCGTTAAATCGAGTACGGGAATTATTTGGGGGAGGGTGGGAAAACCGGCACACCAAAACAACCCCTAAACCCACCCTGACCCTTTAAAACCAATCCTTTACCCCCCCCCACCCTCCCAAATCCCCCCAAAATGTTAAATTACCTGGTGGTCCAGTGGGTTGGGGGGGGGGGGGCCCGGCGCGATCTCCCGCTCTCGGGCCATCGGCACCATTTTGGCTACTACTGATAAAAATGGTGCCGATGGCCCGATAAAAAACCCCCCACCCCGACCCTTTACAAATTACCCCTTTACTTCTCCCACCCTCCCGACCCCCCCAAAAACCTTTTACATGTACCTGGTGGTCTAGCGGGGGGGTCCAGGAGCCATCCCTTAAATCATACCCTCGGTGCCGGTGCTGGACTGGTTTCAAAATGGCGCCGATCGCCTTTGCCCTCACTATGTCACAGGGAGCGACCGTTTTTGGGGGGGCTCGGGAGGGTGGAAGAAGCAAAGGGGTAATTTGTAAAGGGTCGGGGTGGGGTTTTTTTTATCGGGCCATCGGCGCCATTTTTATCAGTGGTAGCCAAAATGGCGCTGATAGCCCGAGAGCAGGAGATCACGCCTGCCCCCCCCCCCCACTGGACCACCAGGTAACTTAACATTTTGGGGGGGTTCGGGAGGGTGGGGGAGGGTAAGGAATTGGTTTTAAAGGGTCAGGGTGGGTTTAGGGGTTGTTTTGGTGTGCCGGTTTTCCTGCCCTCCCCCAAATAATTCCCGTGCCCTATTTAACGATACAATACAAATGCCCCTGACGATAAATCGGGGGCATTTGTATTGTATCGTGCACTCTAACGATTTAGAACAATTCTAAAATTATCTGACGATAATTTTAATCGTTCAAAAATGATTCACATCCCTAATAGCTAGTATGGATTTACCCAAGGAAGTCTTGCCTCACAAATCTCCAACATTTTGTTGAAGGGGTGAATAAACATGTGGACAAAGGTGAACCAGTAGATGTGGTATATTTATAATTTCAGAAGTCATTCAACATAGTACTGCATGAAAGGCTTCTAAGAAAACTAAAACATTATAGGATAGGAGATGATGTCCTGTGGGTTGCAAGTTGGTTAAAAGACAGGAAACAGAGAATATGATTAACTGGTCAGTTTCCACAGTGGAAAAAGGTAAACTGTGGAGTGCCTCAGGGATTTGTACTTGGACTGATGCTTTTTAATATATTTATAAATAATCAGCAAAGGGGTACAATGAGTGAGGTCATCAAATTTGTGGATGACACAAACGTTTGCAGAGTAGTTAATTCTCAAGCAGATTGTGATGAATTGCAGGAGGTTCTTGTGAGACTGGAAGATTGGACTTCCAAATGGCAGATGAAATTTAATGTGGACACGGCAAAGTGATGCATATAGGGAAAAATAACCCTTGCTGTAGTTATACAATGTTAGATTCTATCTTAGGAGTTACCATCCAGGAAAGAGATCTAGGTGTCATAGTGGATAATATATTGAAATCATTCGCCCAGTGTGCTATGTCAATCAAAAAAGCAAACAGAATGTTAAGAAGTATTAAGAAGGGAATGGAAAATAAAAAACAGAAGATGTCATAATGCCTCTTTATCACTCCATGGTGATACCACACATTGAATACTGTGTGCAGTTCTGGTCATCGCATCTCAAAAATGATATGGTTGCACTGGAGAATGTGCAGAGAAGGGCCACCAAAATAATAAGGGGCATGGAACGGCTGCCCTATGAGGAAAGGCTAAAGAGAGTTAGGGCTGTTCAGTTTGGAGGACTGAGGGAGGATATGATGGAAGACTACAAAATCATGAAAGGGCTTGAACAAGTTAATGTAAATCGGTTATTTACTCTCTCAGATAATAGAAAGACCAGGGGGCACTCCATGAAATTATAAAGTAGCTCATTTAAAACAAATCAAAGTAAATTATTTTTCACTTAGCTCAGAGGATATGGTTTTAGCAGTTAGTGTAACTGGGTTTAAAAAAGGTTTGGATACGTTCCTAGAGATTAAATCCATAAACTTCAATGACATAATTAATAACTTGTGATCTACTAATGTTTGGGTAATTGCCAGGTTCTTATGGCCTGGATTGGCCTCTGTTGGAAACAGGATGCTGGGCTTGATGGATCCTTGGTCTGACCCAGTATGGCATTTTCTTATGTTCTTATGAAAGCCACTGTACCATTAGAATAGGACATAATTATATGTTAAAATCCTTGCTTATGATTTCTTTGTTTCAGGCGAGATGCTTAGCTCTGCAGCTGAGTGCATGTAATAGGCAGCATGATGATTTGCAGATTATATCACGGAGAGGTGTTTGCTAATTGAATCCATCGGTTCAGAGCATAGAACACAGTTGGTTGACATTAATTAATACATTTCAGCCACAAAGAGGAAAGGGAGATATAAGAAGTTTGGGGTTAGACTTCAGATATTGCTATGGTTATACTCTTTGAGACTACATGCTACAATATTCCTTTGTACCCTGTGAAAATGATATTAATTTTAAAGGAAATGGTAGGTAAGCCATTAACCACTGCAGATTCAGTGATAGCCTGACCCTGCTTCTCTCTACAGCCTGTGCAGCTGATATCTCCTCCTGCAACAAGCAGGTAAATAACAGCTAAAAATATAAAGCTATACTGTTTATGACATGATGTCGAAGGCAAGTTCCTTGTTTTTTTCTCATGAATGAAACAAATAAAACAATCCATGAACTGAAATTCATGGGAAAAATACCTTCTGAAAACGAACGGAAAATGAAATTGTTTTTTTCCTTGCACATCCCTATAAATGAACAGGAATGGAAGTGATTTAGGTTTGAAGAGGGTTGGAGCATGAGTTTGTATATTGTGTTTGTGTGGGGGCCATTCCTGTTGGTTGTTTCTCTGGGGGGGGGTGGGGGGGTGTAGGGTGTGCATGTATGTGTGTGGAGGAAGAATGTATGTGTGTTGAAACAGCAGAGGGCTTTGGGCAGCATAAGGCTTCAGGGCTGTAGCCTTTCTCCCAAGGCATTCAGCAGCTGTGTCCACCCCATCTTTAAGGGGAGTTGCCTGGGGAATGCTTCCAGTCCTACTGCTCTTGCCACCAGCAGTCACGCCTCATCTTCAGCTGGCAAGGTCCCATGAACTCGACAAGTCGCATGATTCTATCAGCAGCTCCTCCTCTTCATTGACTATTGGGGCCTGGGAAGCATGCCAACTCCTTTGTTTCCTCTGCTGGATTACTATTGCAGTGGTCTTTCCCCCACTTATGTTAGTCCACTAAAATACCCTACCTATGCCATCAGTGTCAGAGATGGGCAGATGAGTGGTCAGACAAACAAATTCAGAAATAAGTATTTTTATTTCATAAAATACTCTAAAAATGTATGCATTTGAATTTTATTCTTTTTAAAAATTGAATAAAATTGATTTATAGAATAGTAGAAGTGTGTTCAACAAATCATGGTAATATATTATACAACACAGATTAGAGAGCAGAGGTAAAAATCTTTATTACCTAATAAAAAGAGGATAATGAAATTCACACTCAAAATAAAAACTGCATTAGAACTGAAATGGGTTGTGATTTTTTTTTCATGCTGTAGAAAGCAAGAGTAGAATTGCTTATCTACTGAAAGGAGTATGTTTTATGTTCTTTCTTTCACCCTCTGCACTTCATTCCCTCTCAGTCATCTCCCCCTGCACTCTTGCACCTCCCCCACTCCACTCCACTCCAGCATGCTCTCTTCCCTCAGAATCTCTTGTGCCCACTCTACTCCTGTAGCCTCTCCACTCTACTTTTTTATATCCATTCCATCCTCCATTCCCTTACCTGGTACTTTCTCCACCTTCCACTCCCCTATGCTCTCAGTCTACTTCACTTGACCCAGTAACCCTACCAGCTTTATGACTCTGGCCCAATTTTATTTTCTTTTGCATGGTGGATGTTGGAAACCCAGTCAATCCTTTACTCTGGTCTAGACTCTTTTTCTACCTTATATTCTTTAGCTAGTGGGCTTCAGGGAACCCTACCAGCTGGGTTGCTTCATACCTGTCTTCAAAATCTTTTTTCTCTGGCAGAGCCTGAAGAACCCTACCAATGCTGCTACTCTAGCCATGGTTCAGTCTCATTTCCTTCCATTGGTGGGGCTTTGGAAACCCATCCAGCTCCACTGATCCAGCCACTGGCATGCTTATGTAATTGGATTTGTCTGTCTGCCAGTCTCCACTTTGGTATCATTGTAACAGATGGGCAGATCGACAAACCAAATAGATAAGCACATTTGATAGCATAAAAGGTGCTTAAAATAGAAGCAGGTTTTGCTATTGTTTCATTATATAAATATTACTCCTAATGCAAATTTATTTTTTATCGCTCATAGCTCCCTCTTTTACGTAGCACTTATACAGTGATATTTTATTGCAAGATATTTTTAGGCCATATAATGCTTACATGGTTATATCCTTTGATTGAAGGATTGCCTCCAATTTTTTGAGGAGTAATTTTTATGAGGTTGATTCCCCCTGTTTTGAGAAAGGAGTCAGAGATGAATAGCTGGATGAGCAGGTCAGTAAATAAAATATTTATGTAGCCCTCTGCCATTTCTTCACTACAAAGGCAGGCTTTTGCCAGGGTATCCACTCTGAAGCAGGGAAGAACGACCAACAAAACAAGAAGGGAGGTGATCTATGAAAGCTGTGGTGGTATCAACAAACAAGATAGATTCCAGATGTCTTTTATATGAATTTATTGTGGTGGAGATGTAAAATTGCCTGACTCAGGCCAAGTTTCACCACTACCCAAGTAGCTAAAAAAATAGCATGTTTACCAGCTTATTATAGTTTCAATTAATATGGGAAGCATGACTGACAATAGTAAAGCAGGCTAAAGAACCATCAGAGTTGGAGAGGGAGAGAGAGAGAAAGAGAGAGAGAATCTTGCTATAGTGCCTACTCCCTAGACAGGTATTTGTATCCCTATGGGAGGCCCACCTAGTAACTCGAGGTGGGGCTTAGGTATGAGTGTAGGGGGTTGGGGGCCACTTTCACATTCAACATGAGATGTACGAACAGAACAGTGTTCTCTTGTGAAGATTTGCTGGCCTTCGGAGTGAGGAAACTCACTCCAAGATGAGATTTAGGCAATGTTCTCTCAAACTAGCTTGATGGACACTCTACCAGGGCAACAACAAGCTAGTTTGAGAGAACATTGCCCAAATCTCATCTTGGAGTGAGTTTCCTCACTCCGAAGGCCAGCAAATCTTCACAAGAGACCACTGTTCTGTTCGTACGTCTCATGTTGAATGTGAAAGTGGCCCCCAACCCCCTACACTCATACCTAATCCCCACCTCGAGTTACTAGGTGGGCCTCCCATAGGGATACAAATACCTGTCTAGGGAGTAGATACTATAGCAAGACTCTCTCTCTTTCTTTCTCTCTCCACAAATCACAGCATGCAAAGTTTCTCCTGCTGCACAAAAAAAGCCTCATTTCCAAGGAGATAATTGTGAATGCAAATTTTTAATTTGGTATTCAGGGGGCGGAGCATATGTAAAGTAGGAAAGAGTTATCGTGTGCTGCGAAACAGCCGCAGTGTTAACACGGCCAATAGCTACACCTCTTTCGTTTTTCCTACTTTCCACCTTTCATAATGTGTGGAATACATCTAGATTGTGCTTCTAGGATGGTATTTTTTAACAATGACCACGCCTCTTGCACACTTTTTACTTTTGTAGCTCCTCCTTTCAGTTTTTTTCTTACTATTTTTCTCATTTTATCAAAGTTTCCCTTTTGAAAGTTTAGCATGAAAGCCGTGGATTTGCTTACTGTCCCTCTTCCAGTCGTTAATTCAAAATTGATCATATTATGATCACTATTGCCAAGCGACCCCACCACCATTACCTGTCTCACCAAATCCTGTGCTCCACTGAGAATTAGATCTAAAATTGCTCCCTCTCTCGTCGGTTCCTGAACCAATTGCTCCATAAAGCTATAATTTATTCCATCCAGGAACTTTATCTCTGTAGCATGTCCCGATGATACATTTACCCAGTCAATATTGGGGTAATTTAAGTCTCCCATTATTACCGCACTACCAATTTGGTTAGCTTCCCTAATTTCTCTTAGTATTTCACTGTCAGTCTCACCATCTTGACCAGGTGGACGGTAGTATACTCCTATCACTATAGTCTTCCCCAACACACAAGGGATTTCTACCCATAAAGATTCAATTGTGCATTTAGTCTCATGCAGGATGTTTATCCTCTTGGACTCTATGCCATCCCGGACATAAAGCGCCACACTGCCTCCCGGGTGCTCCTCTCTGTCATTGCGATATAATTTGTACCCCGTTATAGCACTGTCCCATTGGTTGTCCTCCTTCCACCATGTCTCTGAGATGCCAATTAAGTCTATGTCATCATTCACTGCTATACATTCTAATTCTCCCATCTTACTTTTTAGACTTCTGGCAATAGCATACAAACATTTCAAAGTTTGTTTTTTGTTTGTATTTTCATTCTGCTTTTTAATTGATAGGGATAAGTTAGAATTTTTTAGCTCAGGTGAGTTTTTAGTTACAGGCACTTGGACTACTTTTCTTATTATTGGAACCTCACTGTCGGGATGCCCTAATTCTAATGCATCATTAGTATCCTTTGAAGATACCTCATCATTAGTATCCTTTGAAAATACCTCTCTCCGAACCATGCGCTGCTGATCGACTGTCATGTGGGATCAAATATTTTAAACATGAGTCTCCTTCCCCTCTCAAAATGGGGGCCATAAAAGACACAGAAATATCATTGCATGCCATAAATCTAAGCTCTTGCAAGTGAAGGAAATTATCATGGCTAATTCGGAGACAATGGTTGTCATTCAGATTGAACTAACAGATTTTTAAAGACCAACTCTGTAATAGAGAAGAAAACAGAAGTGTTGGAATGCAAAGTTGAAGCACATTCTGAGCAATTACCCAGTATACACTAGCAGCTGAAATGCATCATAATGCTGTAACACACTTTAGAAGAGATGAATAACAGAAACTGTCACAATAACTTGCAGATATTAAGAATCTCTGAACAAACTGAAGGTACAGAGCCTATTGGTTTTCTCCAATTGTTTCTTATAAAATTTCTGGATCGTCACTTTACTCTATCATTTGAGATAGAAAGGACTCACAGATCCCAGTCACAACAATCTCAAGGTACAAAATTGCCTAGACTATCTGTGCTGTGGCTGTTGCAATATCCACAGGTGTTAGAAATACTACAAAGAACAAACTTAAATCGTCCCTGATTTGAATAAATCAACAGTTAACTGTTGCAAGCAATTTCTGTCCATGAAGGAGAGCAGCAGGATGAGTAGTTTTAGATTAAAGTTCATAAGTGACAAGCTCAGTAACATAAGGTGAAGTAAGGAGCTTATCAGATGGGATAAAGTAGAAAAGCAAGAAAAGGAAGAGGAACCTAGAAGGCAAAGAAGTCAGAGAAGTCAAGGAAGGATCATGGTATATGAGGTACACCAGCCTGGGTAAGGGCACTTAGGAAACAAGTAAGAGAAACATAAAAGGGCTGCATCCCATTTTTATGATAAAGTTCTAAAAAATAGTCTTTAAATCTTGTTAAAATATGATATTACAGCTGCCTATTTATGTATTCCAATGCATCCAGTTTGATTTTTGGGAAGACAGTTTTTAAAGCTGATAAAACAATTTGGCTGAAAATGTCTCTCCTCTACATGGCTAAATATATGCATGTACCTTCACACATGCATTTAGGAAAACAAGCATTCTCCTGGGTATGTTTAGATCTGGGGAATAAATCATCATGCAAACCAGGCATTTTCAGTGTACATGTGCTCTTTTAACCCTCCTCGTTTGCATATACAAATAGCAGGTACAAAGACTGGGCATTATTAGCAACTTTTAACTTATTTTCAAAGGGAAAATACCCACTTTTTTGTATATTAATCAGCTCTAGGGGTACACTTTCAATTTTGTTTTTAAAATCAAATGAAAAAAATCCCCAAACAGAATTTAGCTTTTTTTCCTTTTTTTTTTAAAGTGCCCATTCCATTCACATGCAAAAAAAAAAAAAAGACACCTCCCATGCCCTTGACTTTATTCCCTCAGGCTCCCTCAACTAGTCTCACCTCATGGGATAGGAGTGATCTCTGGTGTCTCTTGCCCCACCACTGCCACTGTATCAAATGGCACTGGTTGACCAAGGCAAATGCTATATTGCTTTCATCCATATAGAATGGCTCTGGTTCTCTACCACTCTGTACAGAAGGAAGTAATAATATCACCAGTCTCTGTCTGCCAGCACCAATTGATATAGTGGCAGGAGAGGGGTAGGATGACCAGGGATTAATCTTTCCCAATGAAGATTTAAATGGATTTTAAAAATTTTATGGAGTGAGAAAGTCTGAGGGAGGCTGAGGGCATCAGAGAAGGGCATAGAAAGTGTTTATTTTGTTGTAGAAAAAAAAACTTTATTTAATTTTGTTTATCTATTTTTTTAATTTGAAATAAACAAAATGAAATGCAACAATAAACACCTCCCAAAAAAGTAATAATAAAGAAAATATTTTAGTGTACATCTCTAATCAGTTCATTTAAATTTTTATGCAAAAAGCCATGTTAATATGGAAAAGATATTAACATTAATGCAAGCTTAAGGTGTATTAACACTACTTTAATACACAGTAAGCAATAATGCAGGTGATTAAAGCATATTAAATATTTCCACAGATCCCCTTATGCTCGTGAACATGGCCATGCAGAGAACTACTACAGTATTTTATAACCTGTGCAAATCAGGTACACACAGATTATAAAATATACATATGTCCACTCCCCAATATATGCACATATATAGGCTTACATGTGAGTATCTGCAATACATTGACAGTGTATTTCAATGTATTGAATGCATGCACTTTTCCTGTCTGTTTTATAAATGTACTTGCATATATTTGATGCATAAAAGAAATTATGAATTTTTTGCATAAAACCCCGATTTATGTTCGTAGGTTGGTGCATTTTAAAACTTGCATGTGTAATTAAAATTCCCAGTTTTATGATCCTCCATCAGTTCACCCCCATCCTTTTCTAAATCATCAAGACTCTCCTAGTTTTTCAGTCTCAACTCCCCCGAGGTTCACCTAGACCTCTCACCCAACCAATAATCGACAACAGACGCATCTGATATCAATTGCGGGAGATAATTAGCAGGTGTAATATTGTGTGAATAAGTTTCCATATGTATTTGTGCAAGTCTCTTATAAAATAGCAACTTACCTGCAGAACTCTTGGCGCCACACTAGAGCACCCCAGATTGCCCCTTTTTTAAACGTGTAGATGTGCATGCAAAAGCAAAACGATGCTCTTAAGATTTATGTATATAAAATGGCATGTACACGAGTACAGGCTACTTATAAACAATTATGATCATATTTACTTGTGTAAATATGAAAATTCACTCCTAAGTTACCATTAGGACAGTTTACTAAATAGACCTTATTATGAACTGAACTGTCAAGAATTACTGGTATGATATATTGAAGGCAAGAATGTTTAAGATTTAATTAGAATGCATTTAATATGTGGGTAATATAATTATAGTGAATTAAAGGCAGCTGGACAAATTAAAGTAGCATATATTCCATAAGAACATGGGGGTGAATTTCAAACAGCCCACATAGGCTATATAGTTTGCAGGAATCTTTTACCTGAACTTTTGAAAATCAAAATTATGCATAAAACTACTGATCCCTCCCCATCCTGCCTCCTGGAGAGCGGATGCTTTCAATCACAGTACCCAGATTTTGGAACTGTCTTCCTGATGTTCTTAGACAGGAGCTGATTCTGGGGATATTCAGAAAATATTTAAAAACTTTTCTCCAAGATATAAGGGCTGTTAGTAAGTGGTATTGCCTCCTATTTTATCTTTTCCTTACTATGGGGGTCATTTAGCAAGCGGATCGCACGCGATAAGGGACGTTTCACATGCAAAAAGTCCCTTATCACATGCAATACCAAGATGGGGGCGGAGTCGGGGCGGCATCAGCCCCGGAAGAGGAGGAGTCATGGCGGCACTGGGGCTGACGCCGCGAAGACTTCGTCAACAGCGAAAAGTACACTTGTTTATCGCTGTCAGTTTCGCACCGAATAACTACACCTTTTATGGTGTAGTTATTTGGCGCAATGCCGGCAGCGATTGCTCTGCGGAGGTGCGATCGCTGCTGGCTATCGCAGGACCGCCCGCCCCGTTTCGCCCTTCCCCCCCCGCCCTCCATTACCGTGGGATTCACTGTGCCTTGCGGCATTAGTAAATCCAGCCCTATGTCTAGGTTTATTTGGAAGTGGGCTGAAGAAGTTTATAATTTAAGAATGAGATATACATCTTTAAGAGTTACTTCAGCTATGCAGACGATATACAGTTTCTGGTACCGATTCAGGATTCCATTGATAAAACTCTTAAAACAATTTCCGTGTATTTATCAGTCATAAAAACCTTACTAAATCACATGAAACTCATACTTAATGTAAATAAAACAGAAATCCTAATCCTGGACAGAAAATTGGCCTCAGACACTAGAGATTTAGGTATTTACCTGGACACTGAACTAAACTTCAAATAACACATTGCTCTGAAAGTGAAAGACGGTTGCCACAAATTATTAACTCTAAGATGTATAAAACCCCTACTCTCCCTAAATGATTTAAAAACTGTTCTTCAGCTGTTAATTTTTGCCAATACAGATTACTGTAACTCCATGCTACTCAGTTTGCCTTTTACCACATTGCATCTGTTACAGATTTTACAGAATTCAGCAGCAAGGCTACTGACAGGGAAAAAGATCTATCATATAACACCTGTGCTGATTTCCCTACATTGGTTTCCAATAAAAGAACGCATTGAATTTAAAGTACTATGTTTTTTGCATAAGATCATAGATGGCGAGCAGACCGATTCGCTGAAAGCAGCAATCAGGCTGCATGTCTCAGAAAGAAATCTTCGTTCTACTGGCAAGGGACTACTAACAATTCAATCTATTAGAGCAGCCCACCTTTGTGATGTGCGAAATAGGGCAATTTCCTTAGCAGGCCCCAAAATTGGGAATTTATTACCATTATCTTTTCATACCCAACCCAATTCCAAATTATTGCAGTTAAACTTAAAAACGTGGCTATTTACTAAAGTGTTTGAAGACTCACTGCAAGATAGAAATTGAATTATCTGAGAATTTCCTCCTTTATGTTGCCAGACTAATTCAATTTAATTTTATTTAGCTTATTCGTTTTTATTTCTATTTTACTATTTTATTAATGTATCTATATCAAGTCTATTTTATTTCTATCTATGTATTGTATTTTTCAGTATTACGTAATTTGTAAACCATTATGATGATTCGTCCGAATGACGGTACATAAAACCAATAAAATAAATAAATAAATAATTAACGATTGACTTTGTACGTGAAATGGACTTAACCATGCTTTCAAATTTTTTCTTCTGCTATATTCAATCCTTAGAGCTATTGTACTTAGAAATATAATACAATATTTGTTTTATGATTACTATATTTAGATTTTAATATATAGATTTAGATTTTGGCTGCTATTTGACAATATTTGTAAGGAGTCTATTTTATTGCAACAACATTTTTTGACTCTGTTACTTTTTGCAAGGTTTGTTGTAGTTGCAACTTTAAAACAATATCCACAATTAACTTAGAAATAGCATCCTAGAGTGCACTAACCTAGAGTTACAGCATAGGCATGATAAATGAAAGTACAACATCATGTCATGCTTGTCAACTTACCTTTTGTTTTAAATGGTAAATATGGGCTGTCAGTCATAATGGGGACAATAGAGCAAACCTAATTTAGTTTATTCAAAACAATGAATCTTGTTATCATGCTAACAAGTGTTCTCCTGAATTAAGCTGTTCACTTTCAAGTATTGAGACAATATTACACATGTTTTACTGGAGGCAATTATTTTCCCATTCATAAATTTTATATTGCAAAACCTATTGCACAAAATTAATACAAAGATTCCAGAATGGCTATTATAGGGAAAACATCACGTATGCATCATAACAGAACTATTTAGTAGGGGTGTGCATTCGTATTGAACATAAATGTAAAACGCTACTTTTTTTTTTTTTAACTTAAAAAAGTGATAAGACATAAACGATCGGATTTCCAACTTATTCAACATAGCTATGTTGAATAAGTTGGAAATCGCGATTGTTGATCCAAAATAAAAATTTAAACCCCTCACCTTCCTTAATCCCCCCCAAAGACTTACCACAACTCCCTGGTGATCCAGCGAGGAGTGAGGACGCCATTTCTGAAAGCCTTTCTGAGGAGCACGTGACGTCAGCGCCACGTCGGAGTGACGCGGCGTCACGTGATTCCCCGCGGGTTCACGCCGGAATGCTCGTTCGGCCCAAAAGGAACTTTTGGCCAGCTTGGGGGGGCCTCCTGACACCCCCAAGCTGGCCAAAAGTTCCTTTTGGGCCGAACAAGGGTGCCGGAGGGAACTCACGGGGAATCACGTGACGCCGCGTCACGCCGACGTCACGTGATTCCCCGCGGGGTCGCTTCCGGGATCCTCGTTCGGCCCAAAAGGAACTTTTGGCCAGCTTGGGGGTGTCAGGAGGCCCCCCCAAGCTGGCCAAAAGTTTCTTTTGGGCCGAACGAGGATCCCGGAAGCAACCCCGTGGGGAATCACGTGATGTCGGCGCCACGTCGCAGTGACGCGGCGTCACGTGATTCCCCGCGAGTTCCCTCCGGCACCCTCGTTCGGCCCAAAAGGAACTTTTGGCCAGCTTTGGGGTGTCAGGAGGCCCCCCCAAGCTGGCCAAAAGTTCCTTTTGGGCCGAACGAGCGTTCCGGCACGAACCCGCGGGGAATCACGTGACGCCGCGTCACTCCAACGTGACGCCGACGTCACGTGCTCCTTGCAAAGTTGGTCAGAAATGGCGTCCTGACCCCGCTGGACCACCAGGGAGTTGTGGTAAGTCTTGGGGGGGGGGGGATTAAGGAGGGTGAGGGGTTTAAATTTTTATTTGCACATATGGACATATACTCAACTCATTGAATTCTGTTTATGTCCATATTGACCGCAAATGGGACCCCCTTTGGACATATGGACATATGAACTTAAACTTTTGCTCTGCACATCTCTACTATTTAGTAAAATGTAACTACTGCATGAAACATAACTTTATTCCTATAACTGAGTTTAGAAAATAACATCATATTTAGACCAATATTATATATGAAATCTTAGGGGGGGATTTTTTTCTTTAAAATGCTGTACACTATGCATGTGAATAAGATCTGCTATCAGTTACTTTCCAGGGTTTTATATTGGGAGAAAGCTCATTACACTAAACTGCTGTCTAGCTAGAATTCAGATTGTCGTCATGAAGATATCCACATGGAGGATAACATTCAAAATATCTCTGTGTGGCCACATACAGTGATGCAGTGATGGAGTGCCCAGAACTCCTCCTCCACCTGATGGCTGACTGGATTTCTTACCCCCTCGCCCTACCCAGAGGAAGGGGGTAGAAGGATGGGTGGACAGCTCTCCAGGCCCAGCAGTGGACTTCAGCCTTCTGTTTTGTGGAATCAGGGAGGTTTTGGATAAGGTACTGCGGTACTAGTGGTGGCTCCTCCCACAATACACATTTTGTGACCATACCTTGTGGCCAGTGTGGCTTCTTCCAGGTCCCTTCCTGGCATGCTGTGCAGCCACATGGTGACATCATCAGATGGCTGATCCTAATGAGGGATGTCATTGGCTGGCCGCCCATGCTATGGGAGAGAGAGCTGGCAGGGGAATAGAGGGGAGTGAAGCCCATCCCTCTCCCCTTTTGGATCTCTATCTCTCCTACCAGATACTTTGTTTTAGGCAGAATGATTCAGTGGTTTGAGGCACAGCAATCAACATTTTTTTTTAAATCATGATAGTTATATTGGGATTTAAAAAAAAAATAGAATATTATTAGTTGCCTGATTCTGGCTGAGCAACCCACTGACTGGCAATTTAAAAAGTTATTCTTGTTGGTCACCCCAAGGGAGAAGTGTTGCGTTCGTGCCTGTTCTCGCCCTTGCTCCACCCTCTCTACCTTTGTGGCGACTCCCTTCGGGTCTGATGGACAGATGCTGCCATGGTTTCTCCTCGCCGCTTCTCTCTGGAATCCCCAAGCTGGCCTGACACTGTGGATCCGCCATGTTCCTGATGACGTAAAGATGCGCACGCGTGTGCGCTCCAGAGTTTGTACCGGCAAGGGTGTGAACCTCGGGGGTGTCCCCCCGTAGTGACATCATCCGCTTCCACCTTAAAAGTCTTTGCTTGCAACTACTAATCGAGTTAGCAAGGAGAATTCTTTCTCTGCTGCTCTGCCTCCACAAACTTACCAAGGGGAAAACGCTCCTCTGGGGCCCCACGCTCTCTTCTTGATTTCAGATTGCTAAGACGGGATCTGGTACTCGCTCCTCGAAGGCCTGCGTCCCTGAATGCTCAGAAGACTCCCTACTGCCTGGAAGCGATCGCAGACGTGAATACTGTGAGTTTTATTACAGATAGGAACTGGTACTCAATCCACGAGGGCCTATGTTCCTAATCCCTGAAGACTCTCTTCTGTCTAAGACATTATCGCAGGTACGGAGATCGTGAGTCATTATTGCAGATTGCAGATAGGAACCGGTACTCGCTTCACGACGGCCTATGTTCCTAACCCTTCACAGACGCTCTTCTATTTCAGAAGCTATTACATACCTATATCTTGTGAATTGCTATTACAGATTGCAGATAGGAACCAGTACTCACTCCACGAGGGCCTATGTTCCTAAAACCCTCCAAAGACTCTCTTCTATACCAGAAGCCATCTCATACACAGATATTGTGAGTTCTTATTCCAGACTGCATATAGGAACTAGTACTCGCCTATGGCTCCTGTTCCTGAATATACTGAAGACTCTCTGTTGCAAAGAAGCCATTACAGATATCTACAATTGTGAGTGTATCATCTGCTACTGGTTATGTATCCTGCATACCCTGTCTACTCACTATCTATAGTCTATCTCTACAGCTCAGCAACTCAAAGATCGCAATTCCAGTATCTGAGGGACTTCAGCTCTGCTGGGCACATCAGCACACTACTACCACCTCCTGTGATTCTACTTCCTGTCTAATAAAGAACTCTCTATGTTTGTCTCCATACTCCAGCCTAGCCGATGGTCCCTCTCAGGATATCCTCCTGGGAGCGCTGTCATCTGCCATCGGCCCAAGGATTCACCAATTTACATTAAGTGTTTATTCCTTACACTACTAGTGTGGTATCATACAGACTGCCACTCTGTGGGAGCCAACCCACAACAGATCATTAACTCCGCCTACGGAGTATTACAAATTGCTTGCTCCTCCCCTTGAGGGAGCAGCATTGTACAGATTGCTAACTCCTCTCCTTGGCGGGGTGATCCATTTCAGACTGCTAACTCCCAAGCGGATTTATAACAGATTGTTACTCCTCCCCTTTGGCGGGGTGATTTATAACAGATTGCTAACTCCGCCTCTCTGGAAGAACAGATCTACAACAGATTGCTAACTCCGCCCCTAGGGGGAGCAGATCTACAACAGATTGCTAACTCCACCCTTCTGGTGGGGTAAGCCACAACAAGAAGATCCCAGGAAGGGGACGACCCTGAAGAGGCACGTGAGTATCTCTTGGACTCCACCACCACATCAGTGCATATCTTCCATTGGTCAACCGCAACAGCACTGACCTGTCATGCCCCCATGACAGACTCAATTCCCTCTTTAGATAGAATGGACCTCATGAGGGGGATGGAGGTGCATTAGGAATTCCCCAACCCTGTCCCTGTGGAACAAGTGGCTACTACAGACCAACAGGATCCGATGCTCACAGCATCAAGGAGTAGGGGGCATGGGGGGGTGTGGGGAGTGTTCCTTCCTTAGCAGGTATCTGACCCACAGTCAGCATGGTTGCAGGACGGCCGATGTAGATATTAATCCCCTAATAACTCTTCATTCCCTATCCATACTCATGTCCCAGAATTTCAGGAACACAGCCTGGTAGGACCAGTAGGAATTTGATGCAAATGGGCAATGCTCCCTGAGAAGACCCTCACCCCCTTAGGTAGCTTGCCAGTACTCATTCTCCTATCTGATCAGGGTGTCTCCTTTGCAGGACATAAGGTGGAGTTTGCATCCATCTGTCAGATGTCACCCTATTAGGTCATTATTTATTTATGTATTTATGCTTTTTATATACTGTCGTTCCAAAAGGTAGATCACAACAGTTTACAAATATAGCATTGAAATACATTGTAGAAAGATAGTACATTTCAAACAACATTAACATAATAATGTATAAAAGATAAAATATATAAGAGAAATATTAATTACTTCAAAAGGCCAGGATGGAGGACATGGCTATAGGTGATTTTTCATTAGGTCTTTACAGTTAAGTGGTCTGAGTTCTTCTGAAGACTACAAATACCACTTTCATTAGAATTATCCCAAATTCAAGAGATCACAGGGTTCCAGTATACAGATATGACAGAGAGGCATGACCACAATGTCAGGCATCATCACTGCCACATCCGTGGGTGGTATTTCCTTCCTAGTGCATACTTCAATTGTGACTATTGGCACTACTACTTTCATCAGAGGATGTTGCTCCACTCATCCTGTGCCTGCAAATAAGATGTTTCAACTGCTTCATACGGCATAATATTATTGTGCAAATCTGAATTTCACATAACTGAGACCACGGTGAAGAAAATATTGGGTTACAGTTGTCCACAGGTTCTTATTTTATTTGTATTTTTATTTCAAAAGACAGGTTCTACAAATAAATACAAAGTGGCTTTCCAACAGAACAGTATACCAGAGCTTTTTTTTGGCCTTTGATATAAAACCAATGTGGTAGTTTCTGATCAAGGACTGAGGGATTTCCTTATTCTCATGGTAGGACCTTTACACTAAACTTACTGTCACTGGCGCAAAAATTGTCATGGTGCTTTTTGCATAAGTTTGTGCTTCCCCCATTTGTATGAATGTGCCTATATTTTATTTGGAACTTTATAGACGCTGCAGGGAATTAATTCCTGGAGAAAAGCACATGCTATTTCAAAAAATGTGCAAGCACACTTACTTGTGAACTTTTTATACATTTTTGTTTGGTCCTTAAATCTGACCCATTAAACTTTATTCAATAAAGATTTTTTCCCTCAGGTACAGAATTAGCACAAATCCTTTGAATATGTTTCATAATGTCAGGGTCTAATCTGCCTTGATTGCAAAACTTCTTATTTGTTGAAAAGAAAGATCATTTTACATTCAAAATTAGCCACTTCTTAGTCTACTTGACACCATGGAAATAAAGATCAAAAAATAGAAATGAAATAAGGTGATGTTCTTTTACTGGACTAAAAAAATGGAATTTTAAAAGCTGGGCACATCTCAAAATCAGGAGATATGCGTGTATCTAGCACAAGAATGGGTCCACCCAATTTTACAAGCCACCCACATGAATATCTCGCATTGGGAACAAAAGGGGTAGAACGTGGATGGGGCATTGGCATTCCAGGGTGGGGCCAACAGATATGCATGTAAGTAGCTATGCATCTAGGTGAGTGTCTATGTATATTTCAGCACAAATTTACTTATACTTATGCTATGGCGGAGGTGTAATTCTTTATAAAACTATATCCATACATCTCTGAAGTTTTTGACTGGTCTGGATTAACTTAGGAGAGTGCAGGCTAAAAGAAACAGAGGGATTTAAAGGACCTACCCCTAGACTAGGCAAACTGGAGGACCTCCTGGTGAAACCGGTCATGGGCTGGTTATGTGTCTGTTATAAAAATTTCATCATTGTGAGACTTTCCTCACTCCAAATGATGTCAAATCTTCACCAAAGTGTACTGTGCTGTTTGTACGTCTCATTCTACATGCAAAATTGGCCACTAAACCCTAAACCACCACCAACACCTCACCTCGACCTTCAAGATGGCCCTCCTATAGAGATATAAATAGTTGCACACTGTGAGGCCTCTCTCTTTCTCTTTCTCTTTCTCTTTCTCTTTCTCTTTCTCTCTAACTCTCTCTCCCTCCCTCTCAGTCCAGAAATGGCCAAAATGCAATTTATCGCAAATTGTGTTATAGCCATTTCAGGCATATTGCATGGCTTAATGCAAGGAAAAAAGGTGTAGTTATTTCCCGCATTTAAAACCATGTGATAGCATGTATAATGCTATCGCACAGTGCGATATTGCCGCTCATTTTACTAAATCCCTCTCAAACTCCTCCCTGATCCCGCCCCTCCAAAAAATTTGCATTCACGCTGTGTGTTATTGTTCTTAACACATGCGTTATGGCGTTAACGCGTTATGTGTGGATTAATGCCATAACGCATTTTGATGAATTACCTATTACACAGCTGTGTATGCACAAGCTTAAAATTAGAAGCACACAAGCATGGGCCATGGCAGGATATAAATTTGCCACATATCTGGCCGCATACCCATATACACAGGTATATGTGTGCCCACATGCCCATTTGAATGGTACCGTTCCTATATGTATAAGTGCATTAAGTTGGTCCAATGAAAGGGTTTTGCCTTGTATTTTTGTTTAATGACCTTTATTTCAGACATTCAAAATTAAAAGCTATGTGCTTATACGGTCAGGGCCATGCTCTGTTCCTGAAGTTACTGTGATTTCCCTGAGCTGTAATGAAACAAAATTTGTATTTCTCAACATTTTATCCTAACAAATATTCAGCCCAATTTTAAAAGGGCCATGCACATAAAAATCAGGGGTTACACACGTGGCTGGGTCTTGTGCTCACCACGTGAATTTTAGAATGGACCCGGCCATGCGTATTACCCCCGTTATGCACAAAAGTGCCTGGCTGGGGAGTGTGGTCTGGGTGGGGAGGGTTGGGTGGGGCAGGCCGGGAAAGCACCATTTTGTACTGTCCCGATGATTTGCGAGCCAGCAGCCAGCCGGTGCACGCAACTTACTTCAACTCGGGGCATGAAGTAAGTTGAAAAACAAAAAAAAATGGATAGCTAGGATAGATTTAGGGGCTGGGGTGGAGAGGGGAAGAGGTAGGAAGAGTAGGGTTAGGGATAGGAATGTTCCCTCCCAGTCCACTCCTTAATTGGAGACACATGTAGGTTATAAAATTCCCCCCTCCCTGAGTGTGCGAGTTGCAGGCCGCTCGCAGATGCATGCGAGGGTTTTAAAATCCGTCACGCATGTGCATGCGGCCATCGGATTTTATAAAATCAGCGCGTGGGTCTTAAAATTAACCCCTTTATGAGTGGCACTTCTGAATAGAACCAAACATCTATTTTTTTTTAAAGTGTCCTTTATATTTAATTTATTTGTTTTGGACTTAATTGAGATGGGAGGCTTTTGAAAGCTTGAGACGTTATTTATTTATTCAACATTTTAGATTCTGCTTACACAAGAACAATTCATTTGGTTTGAAGAACATTAAAAAAAATATGGCAAGTTCTTATAAAAATTAACCATAACTGTAGTAACTTTTTTATTTTTTTGCATTGTTAGGCCTTCACTTCTTGGGCTTTCATTTTGCATTCAGAATGCCAATCCTGATTGACTAATTTGCATCACACAGTGAAAACCAGTAACACACCAGCAATTTCATTTGGAAACTTTGCCTTTTCCCCCAAGCAAGGCTAACTTTTGCTCTTCCAAAATTGAAGAACTGGTTTAGCATTTATTAGTTTTATCTCCAGTAGGAGACTTCACAAGTCTTGTCAAAACAATTATTTTTCTAACAACACATTCAATGTTAGACTAAGTAGCTCTGTTGGAAAACATCACAGCATGATGCAAAGAGATGTATTTAAAGTTTACAATTGGGGAAATTCAGTGCATCTCTGGGGTGGCAGGCCAGTTGGAAACCCATTTTATATTTTATCCATTTGAATATAATGTGAAATCTTGTTCTTTTTCAACCTATAGTACTTTAAGTGGACAGCAGAGAGTTACTTCAACTGAAAGTAACAGACCAATAAACTCTCCTTTCATTTTTTCTTAGCAAACAATTCTCATTATGTTTCTCTGGCTGCATAAAATAAATATTGAAATAATTATTGTTATGTTAGAAAATTACCTTCATGCTCACTGTTTCAAATAGTGTTCTTTAGGATCTATAGTCGGTGTGGTATTAAAAATTTAATGTAATTTAAAATTTTTGTTTTAACAGTCTTGGTATATGATTACTGATTTTTCTCCCTCTGCTACTCTTACAAGTCACTAAGGGGCCAATGCAATAGAATCCATAGAGAAATCAGTGCTAGTTGTCTGCACATATATTTTTTTAGCATGCCTGGCAAAAGCAGGCACAAGATGTGAAAAAGGCTGCATATGCAAATGAGATGCACACGAAAAAATCCACATTAAAATAAACACACATGAAAACACAATAGACTGCGCAGAAACCCGCGCTAATATGATGATCCACGAGTGATTCACAGGGTAAAAGCCTTCCCCTTTTATAAAACAGTGAAGAAGTTGGTGGTCCAGGAGTAGGACTGAAGATAGGTAGAGCAATGTCTAATAGGGATGTGCTTTGTTTTTATCTGCTGGGTTGGGCTACGGGTCAAGCGACCCGTGGAAAACTTTGTTTTCCAATGGGTCGTTTCTTTTTTCTCAGCAATTTTCGCCGAAAAAAAACCTCACCCCCAACCCTTCAAATTTAGTTTATTATAACCCCCCACCCTCCTGACCCCCCAAAAAACTTGCCTAAAGTCTCTGGTGGTCCAGCGAGGGTCCCAGGAACGATCTCCCACTCTTGGGCACTCGGCTGCCAGTAAACAAAATGGTGCCGGTGGCCCTTTGCACTTGTCATGTGACAGGGACTACCGGTGCCATTGGTCGGCACCTGTCACATGGAAGGAGCAATGGATGTCCTCTCGGGAGGGTGGGGGGGGGTTGTAATTAACTAAATTTGAAGGGTTGGGGTGGGTTTGGTTTTTTTTTTTTTTTTTTATAAATGTACCCCTCCCCCCCGCGCTAACCCGAACAACAAATATTCCCCAAAGTACGGGGAAAATCCGTCTCGGGATTCAGGTCCTCCAATCCTTGCCGAATTGGACTATTTCTTTGAAATTTTCCAATTCGGCAAAAACGATTGCACATCCCTAATGTCTAACCCCTTCATTTTCCATCTCTGACCGCATGGTAGCTGTACTGGTGGATGCCAGTAAGAGCGGGAAATGCAGCAGAGATTTCTTCAGCCAACCCGCAAAATGTACCATACCATCCAGAAAAAGTGAAGGTAATCCATGATTACCCCAGAGCTACATGGACATACAACCACACTAATGCCAGCAATGGAGTTAACTGGCCTCCAGACATGTGTTTTAACTTAACTCCTAATCAATAGGCAAAAGGCACCACCTAATTAATTAATTATTCCAGTTGACTCCGTGTATGACCAACAATGTGTAAATGAATCAAATATACAATATTTTGTAAGATGCCGCATCAGCAAGCCTGGCAACGTGTTCAACCATGCAGAGTTGAACCGTCCGGTCTGATCTTCATCTGCAGCTCTTGCCGGCTGTATAGCCTGTAAGAAATGTTCAAGCAGAAACGGACTAAAGATATTTATAATCCATCTGAGATGGCTGTAAATCCTGTATGCCGGCTAAATAGCCTGTATATCTCTATCTCCAACCCGACAGTGTCTGATTGTTGGGTTTTTTCTGTCTTGTTCCAAAGGTTATTTACCCCTGATGAAGCTGCGCTTTTGCAGCGAAACACCGGCTGCTGTCGGGTTGGAGATAGAGATATACAGGCTATTTAGCTGGCATACAGGATTTACAGCCATCTCGGATGGATTATAAATAGTTCTTTAGTCCGTTTCTGCTTGAACGTTTCCTATAGGCTATACAGCCGGCAAGAGCTGCAGATGAAGATCAGACCGGACGGTTCAACTCTGCATGGTTGAACACGTTGCCAGGCTTGCTGATGCGGCATCTTACAAAATATTGTATATTTGATTCATTTACACATTGTTGGACATACACGGAGTCAGCTGGAATAATTAATTAATTAGGTGGTGCCTTTTGCCTATTGATTTTGATACACAGGACCTACACAGTGCTTTTTTTGTGTTGTTAACTTAACTCCTGCCATGATCCAGGTGCTAAAAAAGCTGTGTACAAAAACCTGCCCTAACCAATGCGTGGCTTCCTGCATAGCCCGTTAATACTTAATTGCCTCCTTTGCATGCAATTACACAAAACATCTGTGGGATTTTAAGCAGGTTTATGCACACGTTTTTCCCATGCTGACCACATTATTACATACATGCATAAGACTATCATGGGAGAAACTCGCACAAGTCCACATAAAATCCCACAGCAGCTTTAGCGTAGCTTATTGAATCGGCCCCTATGGCTCTGTCTCTCTCTACCTTCGCATTTCCTATTTCCTCTTAAAACCCTGCTTCTCTACTATTACTGATTGTACATTAGATCATATATTGTTACATCTTTCCTTTCCACAGATTAAAGAGGCAACAACAAGATGCATAAGGTTTCTTTTTCACTGACTTATCTAGTAAAACATTTTCCTCGATCTATTTCAATCTCGTAATTGTCCAAATATGCTGGTCTATGAACCAACTGCCCATTTCTTGTTTGTGTGGCTATTCTTGAAGATAGGTTTAGTCCTAATGCATCACTCTACTTGTGCTGTGGTTGGATACATTAGTCCTGTGCATATCACTGCACTTTTTTATTTTCTCTGAATAGTCACTAATTCCTGACCAGTTATACAAATCTGTCTGGTCCCAATCAGGAATTTTCCTGCATTTTTTTATTTATTTAGCATTCGTTTATATACCGAGGTATAGCATGTTTCAATGTATCTCTGCCAACCCTCCACAGTTGTCTGCATCTTACACCTACTCTACTATCTGTAAACACTGTATAAGACCTATTCCCCAATAGATTCATAATGGTACATTTCTGCTATTCTTTCACATGTGGATTGATAGATTGTATCAAGAGTATGTCCCCTCTGCACAGCAGTGGTAAGTGCTGGCTTCTTTAACATAGTATGATAGTTGCTTGGTTTGTCGTTTTATCAATTGCTGTTGAAATCTTGCAATCCCTGGTTCCTTGGGTTACAGCAAAGACTCTGTGATTTCCTGTAACATTCTCTGGTTCCAACAATTAGACAAGAGCAAGGCTGCTAACTGAATTATTCCCCTTTCAACTTATGTTGGGGAACAGAGGTATAGCTGACAATTTGAAGCAAGTCTTTAGTGCTCTACAGATATAAAGGTTCAATGCACAAGCTTTCACAGCTTCTTCAGTAGTGCTTCTACGGAGGAATAAATTACCAATTTTCTTTCTTCTCAGGCTATCACACCTGATCCTTTTAAGACTCACAAACAGCCAGAATAACATCCACTCCCTGGAAGTGTTATTCCCTTATACAGAAAGCTACATTAACCCAAGTGGATTTTAGTATCTTCACAGAAACAAACAAACCAACCACAATCTCTAGCTTAGTAATAGGTATTCAGCTTTTCCCATTCCTATCACCAAATAAAAGGAATGTTCCTTATGTGTGTTGTCTATTCTATGTAACTTAGAGGGTCATATCGCATTAGGGACTTATCGCGAGCATTAGGGATCTAACACCATAATGCATACGATAAATAATGCATCGCGAGATGCGCATGTAAATTTTAAAAGTTTAGTCAAAGGGATTTAATGATGGAAATAACTACACATTTTTACCTGGCATTATGCTATGCGTTATGCCCAAAACAGGATTTGTGATAAAAATTTCGAATCCCATTTCAGGCAGAGGGAGAGGTGGGGGGGGGGGGGGGGGGGGGGGGGAAGGGGAGATAGAGAGTGAGAGAGAGAAAACCTCTGAGGAGGCACACATATTAGTCAACTTTTTGTACCACTGAAAGAGGGGCAACTAGTAACTCGAGGTGAGGTTTTGGTGGTGGCCTAGTTTGGGGGGGCAGTTTTACATGCACAGTCAGAGGTACGAATAGCATCGTAGACATCAGTGAAGAATTAATGGAATTTCTAATGATGAAAAGTGCACAAAGATGAGATCTGTACAATGTACTCTCCACCTAGTTTAATGCACTCTCTTCCTAGCTGCTATTAAGCTAGGTCGAGAGTACAATGTATAAATCTCATTGTTGTGTACCTGTCATCCAGTAGGTGTGCATTAAATCTTGTTAGTGCACACTACATCCCGTTAGCATGCACTAACTCTGAAATTAGGAAAACTAGTTAGTGTGCACTAACTGGATGTAAGCGCGCACTAACTTAATACTAATGTTTACAAAATTTCAACATTTTTTTTGTTTTGTGGCACTCCTGAAACAATATGAAATAAACAATTTCGTTGTCATTCTCTATTTCATTGAAAATGAATGTACATCCCTACTACACAATCTGAAAAAGGATCCTGATTCAGTAATCAAATACAATCTCTATTAGGGATGTGAATCGGGCTTCGGATGATTGAAAATATCGGACGATATTTTCAAAATCGTCAGAAATCGGGGGCTCCCAATAAGAGAACCCCATGATTTTGTTCCTGGGGTTCTCTTATCGTTTTGGGGGAGGGCAGGAAAAACGGCACACCAAAACAATCCCTAAACCCACCCTGACCCTTTAAAACTGTTCCCTTAGCTTCCCCCACCCTCCCGAACCCCCCCCCCCCAACTGGTGGGGGGGTTCGGGAGGGTGGGGGAAGCTTCAAATTGCTTCAAATTGTCAGCTATACCTCTGTTCCCCAACATAAGTTGAAAGGGGAATAATTCAGTTAGCAGCCTTGCTCTTGTCTAATTGTTGGAACCAGAGAATGTTACAGGAAATCACAGAGTCTTTGCTGTAACCCAAGGAACCAGGGATTGCAAGATTTCAACAGCAATTGATAAAACGACAAACCAAGCAACTATCATACTATGTTAAAGAAGCCCCACACTGGCTCCCGGGACCCCCACTGGTGGTCCAGTGGGGGTCCCGGGAGCCATCTCCCGCTCTCTGGCTGTCGGCTGCCACTAATCAAAATGGCACCGATGGCCCTTTGCCCTTACCATGTGACAGGGTATCCGTGCCATTGGCCAGCCCCTGTCACATGGTAGGAGCACTGGATGGCCCGCGCCATTTTTAAAGATGGATCGGTTCTGATTCCAGTTCCGATTCAGATCTCTAATCTCTATTAATGGCAATCAAAAGAGACTTAGCTTAGGTGTTGGCAATGTCCATAAGACAGGCTTTGGCTCATCATCCTCTGCAGAGGGTTCTTCCATAGTGGGAATGAAGCCACTGCTCCTGCGTCCTCCACTTTGCCACTTTTCTGGTAGTATAATTCCCTCTCTTATAGTGCCTAACAGCCTAAAGCAGTACATCCTGTCTTAGCTGATTGCTACTGTTCTGCCAGGTGCAAGCTCTCAGGAATTCTGTGCAATGTAGTTCTACTAGTGGCCATCTTAGCTTTTATTTTAGCCTGCTTATTCCCAATAGGTCCTGTCTAACCACACTATATGATCTTTTTCTGCACAGGGATTAATTATCACACATTCTATTTTATTATGCCTTTGTTTTAAGTTTCATTTTTATGTAAATAGGCTATGAATTCATATTTATGGAAGGATATAGTTTTTAATAGATTTATTTATGTATTGTTGAAACCCGCTATGAATTATGAAGCATGTGGGATATAAATAGTTCAAATAAATAAATAAATTGCCTTTTTTGTTATTGCTGCCACATACTGAGCTAAAGATTTCAATGTATTGTCCAAAAGGATTCTGAGATCCTTTACATGGATAGCAGCATGTAGCTAAGCTTGGGATTATTTTTTCCTGCATGCATTATACTTTGCACTTGTTTACATTAAACTGCATGTGCCATTTAGATCCCCAGTCTCATAGTCTCATAAGGTCCTTCTTCTGTTCTTCACAATCACAAGCTGTTTTAACAACTGAAAGCGATTTTGGGTTATCTGCAAATTTGGTCACCTCATTCCGTTCTACAGTTGATTTATGAATAAACTAAAAATCACAGGTCCCAATACAGATCCCTGGGACACTCCATTAATTACCTTTATTTCTTTGGAAAACTAATAATTTAGTTCTAATCTGTTTCTTGTCTTTTATCTATTTATTTAGTTATCTGTTCATTTATTTACTTATTTGTTTTGATGTTTTATATACCTTTGTTCCAAAATAGGATCACAAAAGTTTACAAAATCAGCTTTCTGTTACTGGGTCAACATTCCCATTCTGTTTCATAGTTCATATTCTAGGTCAATATAACAGCAAATACATTTTCTAGGTCATATTTTCTAGGTCATATTTTTACATATTCTAGTTGATCTCAACAGCAAAAGTGTAATCTGGGTTTATACATCAACATCAAGTACAAGGTAGCTAGGGTGCTTTGATGTAGGATTATAACCTATAATTTCCATTTATTATCATTCATGTTATACTCAGTATGGGGTCAGTTTTAAGACCCAAGTCTGTGTGTCCATGTGCACACAGCTCCCAGTGCATGCACATGGATGTCGCTATTTTATAACACACGCGTGCTATAAAATAGTAAATACAATATCTGCACGCAATGCACGGTGGTTTTTAACATCCGCATGTTCATGTGCAGGCAGGTGGCCTCCTCTGTGCGCAGGAGGGGAAATTTTAAAAGGCAACATGTGGCGACGGGAGTAGGGCTTCCCAAGTTCCCTCCCAGTCCGTTCCAACTAAGGTATAGAGAAGTTCCCTCCCAGTCCATTCCAATTAAGGAGTGGACTGGGAGGGAACTTTCCTATTCCCCTACTTAACTTTCCTATCCTTTCCCTGCTCCTCCCTGACCTCTAACCCCTTCCTAGCTACTTATGTTTTTTTTCCTTTGATTACATACTGCTTCTCGGGAGCAGAAGTAATCTCTGTGCGCACTAAGCAAAATTCGGGTCCCCCCTTGAATCACAAAGGCCCCACCCACGGGAAATATGATATTTCCTCTGGCGGGCCGAAAATGAAGCCCGAACCAAATGGTTCGGGCTTCGCACATCCCTACTGCTCAATCTGTTAGCATAATCTAAGTTTCAATAGTTAAGTTATCGACATATTGGAATTTTATGTTAGTTCATATGCATTTCTAAAAATCCATGTTTTCAGTTCTCATTTGAAACTCTTTCTTACTTTTATCAGGCGTAGAGACTCTAGAAGAGAATTCCATAGTTTAGGGCCCACTTTAGAAAACATTCTCTTATTTGTGTTAGGTGTGTGTTCCATGCTGTAGGTACCTTTAGAAGTCCTTTATTTTGTGATTTTAGGGCTCTCTGTGAGATATTGAATTGTCACGCCTATTAAACATGGGTTAATATTACTGATGATATTAAAAATTAGAGTTAATACTTTGTAATGAATTCTGGGTTGCACAAGAAGACAATGCTGTGCAATCAGCAAGGGGATGATCTGGTCAAATTTCCTTGTCCCTGGTAAGAGTCTAGCTGAGTAACTTTGTAGTAACTGTACTGGTTTTAGTAGTCCTGAGGGTAAGCCTAGTCATAGGAAGCTGAAGTAATCAATGTTTGAAAATATTACTGTTTGTATAACAGTGCGGAAGTCATGTATTCTTAGAAATGATTTCAGCCAGTGTAGTATCCTCAATGGGCCGGATTTTAAAAGCCCTATGCATGGCAGGCCTATTTTAAAAAGGCCCGGCGACACACGTAAAGCCCCGGGAAACGTGTAAGTCCCGGGACTTGCAAAAAGGGGTGGTCTGGGGGTGGAGGCAGGGTCAGAGACCTCTGACACAGTGGCCATTGCTGCTGTGTCGGAGGATCGCTTGCTGGCAGGCTGCCAGCACATGCAACCTGCGCCTGCCTCAAGGCAGGTGCAAAAGGTTAGATAAAAATTTGGGGGGGTTAGAGAAGGGCTGGGGGGGAAAGGTTAGGGGAAGTGGTGGGAAGGTTAGGTTAGGGGAAGGGAACGGGGGAAGCCCGTGGGCATCGGAGCGCACAAGGTACACTAGTGTGCACCCCCCTTGCGCGCGCCAACCCCGATTTAATAACTTGCGCATGCACGCGCCGGGTAGCACGCGCACATGAACGGCCGCGCGCAGGTGTTAAAATTTACCCCAGTTCGGTGTATCCTATTTTAATGTATTTCCTTAGATGCTTTTCGATTGAAAAGTTCTCATAAATCTGTATTTCTAGGTCTTGTACTTGATCTGAGGGTGTAATGTTAAAATTTGCTAGGTCTAAAGTTGGCGGTTTGGTTATTATGGAATTTCTCCTTAACTACACAATGTCAGGTATGTTTAGAGTTAGCTTCAGCTGAGATGGTTTTTGTTGTATTGCTTTCAAGTAGATGGACAGGGTCGAAGCAGTATTTTCAAATGATTTATTGAATGGTATGTAGAATTGTATGTCATCTGCATATAGGAAGAATTTGATTCCTAGTTCCATATAAATGTTGAATACTGTAGCTGAGAGTGCTGATCCCTGGGGGACACCTGTATCAATTGGGAAGATGTCAGATAAGTGATTATCTAATTTGACTTGGAACAATATATCTGCTAGGAAGGAAGAGAACCAACTGATGACCTTTCTGTCTATTCCAATTTTTCTCTACTGATCACACAACAGGTTATGAGTTTTGGTGTAGAAGGCTTCTGTAAGATTAATTAGTACCAGGATATAGGATTCATCATTGTCAAACCCCTGTAGTACTGGGTCGGTTAAGGAAATGAGTAGGGCTTCTATTGAGTGATCTTACCTGAAACCGAATTGATTTGAGTATAGAATATTATTGTCTTCAAAGTAGCTTTCTAATTGTGATAGCACTTCTTTTTCTAGGACTTTAGCGATGAAAGGCAAGTTGCATATTGGTCAATAATTGCACAAAACATCATTTCTGCTCTTTTATTTTTTAGGATTGGTTTAATCACCACTTGTTTTGTTCTATCTGGACCAGTCCTTCTGATAGTGAGTAGTTGATCATAGTTGTGATTGCAGGAGTTATTACACAGTGTACTATTTTCAGGGAACTTGCAGGGACTGGGTCCAGTGGGTGGGTAGCAGGTTTAATTTTTGTAATGATTTGGTTAATTTCTAGTTTTTATACTTTGTCGATTGTGTTCCATTTGCTTTTCCATGTTTTTCTCCCTGTTCTTTTGTTGGTAAGCAGGTGGAGAATTGTGTTTTCATCCTATTGATTTTGTCTAGCAACAATGTGGCAAATTCATTGCAGGAGTTCTTTGTAAATTGTGGGGCGGATTTTAAAAGCCCTGCTCGCGTAAATCTGCCCGGATTTACGCGAGCAGGGCCTTGCGCGCCGGCGCGCCTATTTTCCATAGGCCTGCCGGCGCACACAGAGCCCCGGGACTCACGTAAGTCCCGGGGTTTTTTGTCGGGGGCGTGTCGGGGGCAGGGCCGATCGACACGGCGTTTTGGGGGCGGGCCCGGGGGCGTGGTTTTGGCCCGGGGGCGTGGCCACGCCCTCCGGAACCGCCCCCGGGTCGCGTCTCGGCACGCCAGCTGCCCACTGGCGCGCGGGGATTTACTTCTCCCTCCGGGAGGCGTAAATCCCCGGACAAAGGTAGGGGGGGGGTTTAGATAGGGCCGGGGGGGGTGGGTTAGGTAGAGGAAGGGAGGGGAAGGTGAGGGGAGGGCGAAAGAGAGTTCCCTCCGAGGCCGCTCCGATTTCGGAGCAGCCTCGGAGGGAACGGAGGCAGGCTGCGTGGCTCGGCGCGCGCCGGCTGCCCAAAATCGGCAGCCTTGAGCGCGCCGATCCTGGATTTTAGCAGATATGTGCAGATACGCGCGTATCTACTAAAATCCAGCGTACTTTTGTTTGCGCCTGGAGCGCAAACTTTTGTTTGCGCCTGGAGCGCGAACAAAAGTACGCCAACGCGCCTTTTTAAAAATCTACCCCTGTGGTTATTCAAGATGGATGTAGATAGGTCCTTGATTAGGTTTTTAACTGTTTTGAAGAGTAATTTAGAATTAAATATTACACCATGAATCTGTTTAGTGTAATAGTCTTTTTTTGCTTTATTGATTGTTCATGGTATTTTGTTAATAAGGATTTGTATTTTTCTAAGGATTCCATAGAGTGACATTTCCACCATTGCTTTTCAGATTTTCTCAGGGTTTGTTTAGTGTGTCTTAGCTCTTCACTATATTAAGAAGGAAGGGAATGATAAATGAAACTAAAAATGTATTTATTTATTTATTTAACATTTTTCTATACCGAACTTCATGACAGGCGTCATATCAGGCCGGTTTACATCAAACTTAGGGGTTAACTTAGTAAAAAACAGTATAACAAGAAGGCCGAAGCGCAGTTACAAATAACAGGGAAAATGAACTTGGAGGCTAGAGTAGCCAGGAAATAAAGGACAGAAAAAAAAACAAACAAACTGGAGAATGAACATGGAAGAATTAGCAATTACTGAATTTGTTCATTTAGTCAGTTGAGCTAAAACAAAGCACTGTTGCGATTTTATGCTTGAGGGAAGGCTTGGACGAAAAGCCAAGTCTTGAGTTTTTTCCGGAAGGTAATCAGGCAGGGTTCCAGTCTTAGATCAGTCGGCAGGTTGTTCCAGATGAAGGGGCCAGCTGTGGAAAGTGCCCGTTCTCTCGTGGAGGTTAGACGAGTGGTTTAGTAGGGGGAGCTTGAAGGGTCCTAATGCCTCTGTATTGCTCCATGTCCTAATGCCTCTGTTTTGCTCCATGGTGAGACCACACCTTGAACACTGTGTACAATTCTGGACACCGCATCTCAAAAAAGATATAGTTGCGATGGAGAAGGTACAGAGAAGGGCAACCAAAATGATAAATGGGATGCAACAGCTCCCATATGAGGAAAGACTAAAGAGGTAAGGGCTGTTCAGCTTGGAAGCTTGGAGAAGAATGGCTGAGGGGGGATATGATAGAGGTTTTTAAAATCATGAAAGGTCTAGAACGGGTGAATGTGAATTGGTTATTTACTCTTTCAGATAATAGAAGGACAAGGCAGGTCTCCATTAAGTTAGCATGTAGCACATTTAAAACTAATTGAAGAAAATTCTTTTTCACTCATCACACAATTAAACTCTGGAATTTGTTGCCAAAGGATGTGGTTAGTGCAGATAGTGTAGCTGGGTTTAAAAGAGGTTTGGATAAGTTCTTGGAGGAGAAGTCCATTACCTGCTATTAATCAAGTTGACTTAGAAGATAGCCACTGCTATTACTAGCAGCAGTAGCATAGATATACTTAGTTTTGGGGTATTTGTCAGGTACTTGTAGCCTGGATTGACCAATGTTAGAAACAGGATGCTGGGCTTGATTGACCCTTGGTCTGACCCAGTATGGAAATTTCTTATGTTTCTTATGTATGTTTAGAGGTGTGTTTTTTTGGAATTTTCTTTCTGGACTGGGCAAAAGGTATTGGCTATTTCATTGATGATTGTATTCCAGGAGTCAAAAGCTGAGGAGGCATTATCATATTTAAGATCAGTTATCTTATTTTTAATAGACTCTTCAAGTATGTTTAGTTCTTTTTTCTGCATATGAATGATTGATTAATATATAATATCACTTTCTGTGTGTTGACGAGGGATATATCTGCTTTAATTAATTGGTGGTCAGACCAGGGTAGTATGTAGTAGGATGAATTGATTATTCAGTTATTGTGATTTTTGAAAATTAGGTCAAGGATGTGTCCTGCTTTATGAATGGGATTGGTTATAAATTGTGACCATCCCATTGCTTTCATAGTATCTAGGAAGATTTCAGTTGCTGTGGTTTTAGGTACGCTGTCTACATGTGTGTTAAAGTCCCCTGCGATTATGGTGGATTCCAGTGATGGAAACGCTTTTGTGAAAATTTATCCAGTTACCAATCCACTTTAGGACTCTGCAAATGATTCCATGATGTCCAGATTTCCTGAGGAGTCTCTCATGAGGGACTCTGTCAAATGCATTCTGAAAAGCCATATACACCATATCATCTAGTTCACCTTTATCCAAGTTTTTTTACACCTTCAAAAATATATATTAAATTGGTAAGGCGAGTCATCTCTGCAAAAAGCATTTGGACTCTCCCCCACGTGGTCTATCTATGTGGTCACTAATTTTGTTTTTAAGAATAGCTTCAACCATTTTGTCCAGCACAAACATCAGGATCACTGGCTTATAGTTTCCTGGTTCAGCCCTGGAGTTCTTTTTGAAAATTGGCATTGCATCAGTCACCCTCCAGTCTTCTGGTACCATGGCTGTTTTAAATGATAGGTTTCAAATTGTCAGTAACAGGTCTGCAATTTTAATTTAAGTTCCTTTAGAACTCTGGAACAAATACCAACTAGACTTTTTAATTTGTTCTTCTTTAGTTTGTCAATAGCCCCTCGCCAGGCCAGAGCTGCACCTGCACATTTGCAGGCTCCACCAGGTCCTCCGCCAGCATCAATAATGCTACCAGGTCTTATAAGGCTGCCACCACCATCTCCGACCATTCAGCCTTCGTCATTACCACTGCCATGACCACCAAGTGATGCTCCCACCTCACTGATATAACAGATGGCAATGGACATAAGGCCACTCACAGCTAACAGCCACTTTCTGCTGGAAATGGAAAGCCTTGCAGGTCCCTCCAGCAGCCATGTAGATGTGCATTGCTCCCTGGTCCCGGGCTGTCTGAGGGCAGCATCAGGAGTGACTGAACATCCCTGAGATGGAGCTCCAGAACTGGACAGGTTAAAGCTGTTGATCTTCTCCCAACACAAAAAGAAGGGGGGAAAAAAGTATGTAACATAATAGTTTTCACATAGAACACTACATTTCATTAAATACATCTTCACTTTTTAAAATGTTTTTATATCAGAGTGTTCCTTTCTAGGGATGTGAATCGTGTCCTCGATCGTCTTAACGATCGATTTCGGCTGGGAGGGGGAGGGAATCGTATTGTTGCCGTTTGGGGGGGTAAAATATCGTGAAAAATCGTGAAAAATCGAAAAAATCGAAAAATCGCAAAACCGGCACATTAAAACCCCCTAAAACCCACCCCCGACCCTTTAAATTAAATCCCCCACCCTCCCGAACCCCCCCCAAATGACTTAAATAACTTGCGGGTCCAGCGGCGGTCCGGAACGGCAGCGGTCCGGAACGGGCTCCTGCTCCTGAATCTTGTTGTCTTCAGCCGGCGCCATTTTCCAAAATGGCGCCGAAAAATGGCGGCGGCCATAGACGAACACGATTGGATGGCAGGAGGTCCTTCCGGACCCCCGCTGGACTTTTGGCAAGTCTCGTGGGGGTCAGGAGGCCCCCCACAAGCTGGCCAAAAGTTCCTGGAGGTCCAGCGGGGGTCAGGGAGCGATTTCCCGCCGCGAATCGTTTTCGTACGGAAAATGGCGCCGGCAGGAGATCGACTGCAGGAGGTCGTTCAGTGAGGGTTCCGGTTACGGGGGCCTCATGAGAGGCTTCTACGAAAACTAAAAAGTCATGGGATAGGAGGCGATGTCCTTTTGTGGATTACAAACTGAGTTACTAGGTGGGCCTACCATAGGGATACAAATACCTATCTATCACCTAGTAATTGGCAGCAAGTCTTTTCTTGTTGTGGAGTGCTGCAGATTTGGTTAACACACAGAATTGTACTATTATACTGATATCTGATCCCCCTAAAAATTATAACTATGAAAATGTAACCTCTCATCATGCAATAATATGATAAGAAAACAATATCAAAATCAGATAACTTGTTTATTGTCATAATGGGAAAATATTTTTGAAAATTAAGCATCAGGAGCTAAAATGTCTGTCCTGATTTCAATACACAAACACCCACAAAACACATTTCCTAGAATACTGCATATACTCAGTACAAAAGAATGACTACAAATGTGTGAAAAACTTCACACAAAAGTAAAATGTGTAAACTAGAGTGTTTGCCCTTTGTGAATTGTTAGTAAACAATGAGGATAACTTTTAAACAATTGTACATGGTGGCATATATGTACATGATACATGATACATGATATAAGTACAGATCTATGATAGCATTTTATCATCCGTGCATATGATACTATATATGTGCATTTTATAAAATACACATATTTCTACCTCATGACCAATACGCATATGTAGGCCTATTCACAAATACATGCAATACATTAAGGGGCGGATTTTCAGAGCCCTGCTCGCCTAAATCCGCCCAAATCCGGGCGGATTTAGGCGAGCAGGGCCCTGCGCGCCGGTGAGCCTATTTTACATAGGCCTACCGGCGCGCGCAGAGCCCCGGGACTCGCGTAAGTCCCGGGGTTCTCCGAGGGGGCGTGTCGGGGGCGGGCCCGGTCATCGCGGCGTTTAGGGGGCGTGTCGGCAGCGTTTTGGGGGCGGTTACGGGGGCGTGGCTACGACCCGGGGCGGTCCGGGGGCGTGGCCGCACCCTCCGTACCCGCCCCCAGGTCGCGTCCCGATTTCGGAGCGGCCTTGGAGGGAACGGGGGTAGGCTGCGCGGCTCGGCGCGCACCGGCTATACAGAATTCATAGCCTTGCGCGCGCCGATCCGGGATTTTAGTGGATACGCACGGCTCCGCGCGTATCTACTAAAATCCAGCGTACTTTTGCTGGCGCCTGATGCGCCAGCAAAAGTACGCCTATTCGCGTTTTTTGAAAATCTACCCCTAAGTAAACATATCAGTGCACTGAATCTGTGTACTTTTCCTAACTATTTTTTTTTAAATATGTGTATATTTTACGTGTGAAAATTAAGTAGCACTTTCTTGCATATATCGGGATAAACATGCATAAGTCGATGCATCTTAAAACTTGTAACTTCATGTCCTACCCCTTTTCTGCTCTCTTATTTTTGACCCGCTCATGGGTATATATGCGCATACTTCACAGCTTTTCATAATCTGCGTTGCTCACACACAGCCACATACACACATTTGTGGGTATTTTTTCAAGAGCAATGCTTTCAAAATCAACCTCTTAGGTTTTAGGACTTGAACTTCTAATTCTAGTGGCACTGATGGTGGCTTCCCACTAGTGCCTTCCCTTTCCCTCTCCTCTGACACAACAGAGTATGGCAGAGACATAGCTGATTGTGCCATATCCTCCCCAAATGACAATTATTTACAGATTGGCATGCCTGCCTCTCCTGATCCTTTGGATTTGAAAAAAAAAATCACTCTTTAAGGCCTTGATTTATCAAAAAGCAGTAAATATCATATGTGTGTTACCTTTTTGTGGTAATGCTGTAAAGTACAAAAGAGAGAGAGAGAGAGTCTACAAGGGGCTTGTAGTAGTTAGCTATTTATGCTACTACAGGAGGCCCACGTAGTAAAACGAGGTAAGGTTTAGGTAGTAGTGTAGAGGTTAGGAGCCACTTTTACATGCAGAGTGAGATGTACGAACAGAACATTACACTGTTGTGAAGATTTGATGTCCTTCGGAGTGAGGAAACTGGTCCAAAGATGAGATTTGTACAATGTTCTCTCAACCTAGCTTGATGGACTCTCTACCTGGGCAACATCATGCAAGGTTGAGAGAACATAGTACAAATCTCATCTTTGTGTGAGTTTTCTCACTCCAAAGGGCATAAAATCTTCACAAGAGTGTACTGTTCTGTTCGTACGTCTCACTCTACATGTAAAAGTGGCCCCTAACCCCTACACTACTACCTAAACCTCACCTTGATTTACTAGGTGGGCCTCCTATAGTAGCGTAAATAGCTGCTTACTATGGTGCCACCCCCAGAGGCTTTCTCCCTCTCCCTCCACCTCCCTCCATTCTTACATCTCAGGCTCTTCCCCAGCCTAAACATGCCCAAAAAAGAATTTGCAAAAAAATTGCAATTTGCATTATGGGCAATTCACACAGCTTAATGCTAATGAAAAAAGGTGCAGCCATTTTCAGCATTAAAACTGTGCAATATTGTGCATCATGACTTCACAAAGCCATCCACTTTTACAAAATTCTCACCCCTAATGCCACACAATCCTCCCCTTTTAAAAATTAGCATCACATCATGCGTTATTATGCTTTTCACATGCGTTAAGGCATGCGAAAAAATGCTTTAACACATGCAAAAATGTCATAACGCGAGTTGATAAATGATCCTGTAAATTTGGTTGGGGGCCTTTACTTTTGCTGACATCATGGGATTTTATCAGGTGTAGAGACTGCTTACTGGGATTTAAATGATAAAGAATAAATGTTTTAATCTTTATTATTTTCAATGAAAATGTGTGTGTACTGTGTAGTACTGACACTGACTGAAGCGATCACTCTATGTGTAAGGATGAACAATTCACAGAGACAATGCACTACAGTACTATTTTCCTCTTCACACTAATGCACTGACTAAATACAGATGAATAATGCTCTAGTGCGTGCATGTACTAGTACTCAGCTACAAGATCCACAAAGTGGCTGTGCCTGTGACTGGTGACTGCCTGCTTTGTAGATGCACTGGCAACTTTGATGCGCTATACTGACCCCCACAGAGAAAAAAGATATCTCTTTCTTGGGCACTGTATGGCACAGCTAACATACCTGCTGCATGATCACTGCTACAAGTCCAGTATCAGTCACTCCCATGACCTTTCCCCAGAAAAGGAGAGGAAGCTTGTTTACAAAAAATAAAAACGCACAAATATTCCTTTGTCAGTGGGAGTGACAGTGAGATGTTAAATAAAACAAAATCCTGTACAGATGAGCACAGCAGTGTAAAAGATTGGAATGGAAATGTTTCTGATGTTAATCCAGAAGAAAATTGTTGATTCTGAACATTGTGGAACTCAGAGTACCTTACAAAAGGAAAAAGCACCATTTCCTCTGAAACAAAGTATCAAATGTAATTTGAAAAAGTCCACACATACTAGAAGTAAAGATCAATACCTGAATATACAAAGCAGCAATTTGCTGCTTTAGAAAAATGCTTTACTCTGTTACAGTCACTTATGTTGTCATTCTGATTTTCTTGCCAACAAATCACTGTTCTCTAATGTCCTTACTGCAGTGACACTGAATGCACTGAGAAAAATGTGGGTCCTCTTTCACTTTAAAATGATTCCAAGTCAGGGATATCGTATGCACTCCCTTCTCTGCTGTTGCGTTCGTGCCTGTTCTCGCCCTTGCTCCACCCTCTCTACCTTTGTGGCGACTCCGCCTTGTTCCTGATGATGTAAGGGCGCGCACTCCAGAGTTTGTACCGGCAAGGGCGCAAACCTCAGGGGCATCCCCCGTGGTGACCTCATCTGCTTCCAACTTAAAAGGTCTTTGCTTGCAACTACGAATCGAGTTAGCAAGGGGGATAACTCTCTCACTGCTGCTCTGCCTCCTCAACTTACCAAGGGGTACCCACTCCTCAGGGGCCCCGCTCTCTCTACTTGATTTCAGATTGCTAAGATGGGATCCGGTACTCGCTCCTTGAGGGCCTACGTCCTTGAATGCTCAGAAGACTCCTTACTACCTGGAAGCGATCGCAGACATGAACACTGTGAGTTCTATTACAGATAGGAACCGGTACTCGCTCCACGAGGGCCTATGATTCTAATCTCTGAAGACTCTCTTCTGTCTAAGACGTTATCGCAGGTATAGAGATCATGAGTCATTATTGCAGATTTAAGATAGGAGCCGGTACTCGCTCCACGAGGGCCCATGTTCCTAAAACCCTTCAAAACTCTCTTCTATCTCAGAAGCTATCGCATACCTATATCTGGTGCATTACTATTTCATATTACAGATAGGAACCGGTACTCGCTTCATGAGGGCCCATGTTCCTAAAGCCCTTCACAGACTCTCTTCTATTCCAGAAGCCATCTCATATACAGATATTGTGAGTTCTCATGACAGACTGCATATAGGAACCAGTACTCGCCTACGGCTCCTGTTCCTGAATATACTGAAGACTCTCTGTTGCATAGAAGCCATTACAGATATATACAATTGTGAGTGTATCATCTACTACTGGTTATGTATCCAGCATACCCTGTCTACTCACTACCTATAGTCTATCTCTACAGCTCAGCAACCCAGAGACCGCAATTCCAGTATCTTAGGGACTTCAGCCCTGCCGAGCACATCAGCTCACTACTGCCACCTCTGGTGGTTCTACTTCCTGTATAATAAAGAACTATCTGTGTTTGTCTCCATACTCCAACCTAGCCGGTGGTCCCTCTCAGGATATCCTCCTGGGGGCGCTGTCATCTGCCATCGGCCCAAGGATTCACCAATTTACATTAAGTGTTCATTCCTTACACTACTAGAGTGGTATCATACGGACTGTCACTCTGTGGGAAGCCAATCCACAATAGATCATTAACTCTGCCTACAGAGTATTACAAATTGCTAGCTCCTCCCCTTGGGGGAACAGCATTTAACAGATTGCTAACTCCTCTCCTTGGCGAGGTGATCCATAACAGACTGCTAACTCCCTAGCGGATTTATAACAGATTGCTACTCCTCCCCTTTGGCGGGGTAATTTATACAGATTGCTAACTCCGCCTCTCTAGGGAGCAGATTTATTACATCTGCATCCTTAGGGTCTGTGGCAGGCATTGAAGTTGAGGTTGTAGATGGACTGTGAGGAAAATAGGTTGTTGGCCTCACTTGTGCTGGCTACCTGCACTGCTTGCTCTTCCTGGGGGTTGCTCCCAATACCATCAATATTGCCTCTTTTTCCCATTTACTCACTGGAGGCTAAGACTCTACTGACTAGATCTCCCAAACTTTATTCATCTACTAGTTGTTCAATAGCTTCTGATTCAGGAAATTCCAGACAAGATTCTTCCTCAGAATCAGTTGTTGAAAATACTGCCTTTTACTTCAGAAGCAATAAATATGGAGGAGTGTGTTCCTGGATATTGCACTTCTGCTGCCCTTGATCTTGCCTCCTATGGCTCTCCCACCTTTTGCTCTGGCTTTAGATAAAGAGGGAATACAACAAGTATTGGTAGACTATTCTTTCCAATTTCTATTTCTTCTGGCTTGAGCTGGCTTCCATGCATGGCTTTCTCCATTTATAAACGTTTCTTAAGTTTAGGAACAGGCAGAGCTGTAGCAAGGGCATTTGCCACCTATGGCCAAGTAAAACAATATGCCCTCACTCTGAGCACAACATACAATATTATGAGCAAGGAGAATCTGTTAAATGTAAGGAGCTTTGATTTAAATTGTTATCCAGTAATTTCCTCATTTTCCTTAGGATTCCAGCTCAGTTGGAACCAGTACATAGATTCTGGTTCCTTTAGCCTTCATTCACTACTACTAAGGATCTTTTTATTTTATATCCTCTCCCAACTTTTATTTACTCCAGTCCCTGCAGTGTAATCCTGGGCTGTGGGCTATGAACTAGGGTTCCCTTCTGAACTCTGCAATATGGGTCCTTAATCAATCCACTAGGTGTTACTTCCCCCAAGTCATACCCTCCCCACTTACAATTAAAAATTATGCATTTATAATAACAGATTTTATATTTAAAAAAAGGGCATTATGAAGTAAAATACCACTTACAGCAACATGTATATTATATTTGCATGTATTGCTGTGGTGCCAAACAGAAAACCCTGAAAAAAGTTTAAAGAAAAAGAAAGCATTTGGACCACATGTGGTATTAAGCCTATCACAACATATGTCATTTGTAGACTTGGTCCTCAGAAAGCCATAAATAAAAATAATTATAATTAAAGTATATTAAAATTCCTATACCAGAAGAGAATTAACTGCCAGTACTCAAATAGTATGTAAAGGCAACACTGCAAATATTACACCAGGCCCTAAAATACTAATACACCTCCTATTTGGAAAACAATACAGGCTATTATAGGTCCCTACACAGAAACTACATGCTAGCAGAACACTTCATGCTAATATAAACTATAAATATTTTTAAAAATTGATAAATAGAACATCCAATAATTAAAAACTCATATCAAACTTTTCCAAATGCCAATAAAATATTTAAAAACAGCTGATACATCAAGTAACACCATTTATTAAAACTCAGGGTTAAACATATCTCCTTCTTTCCATACCTGGGAAATTTTGATTTCCAGATGCCCTGAGATTGCATAGATTAGCAAGAAGAGGAGAGGGATTTGTTGCATATATCTTTCTCCATGCTCTCTCACACACATGCTCAATCAACTGAAAAGCAGGATACAAACAGAAAACATACTTTGAAATGTCTGTATGAAAATGCCAGAAGTCTAAGAAGTAAGATGGCAGAGTTAAAGTGTATAGCAGTAATTGATGAGATTGACATAATTGGCATCTCAGAGGAAGGAGGATAACCAAAGGTACAGTGCTCTATCAGGGTACACATTATGGGGTAGATTTTTAAAAACTGCGCAATCGCGTACTTTTGTTTGCGCAGCAGGCGCAAACAAAAGTATGCTGGATTTTAAAAGATACGCGCGTAGCCGCGCGTATCTTATAAAATACTGGATCGGCGCGTGCAAGACTGCCGATTTTGGGCAGCCGGCGTGCGCCGAGCCGCGCAGCCTGTCTCCGTTCCCTCCGAGGCCGCTCTGAAATCAGAGCGGCCTCAGAGGGAACTCTCTTTCGCCCTCCCCTCACCTTCCCCTCCCTTCCTCTACCTAACCTACCCCCTCCAGCCCTATCTAACCCCCCCCCCAACCTTTGTCCGTAGATTTACGCCTGCGAGAAGCAGCCGTAAATCTACGCACGCCAGCGGACTGCTGGCACGCCGTGCTCCGACCCGGGGGCTGGTCCGAAGGCCTGGACCACGCCCCCGGGCCCCGCCCCCGAAATGTCGCGCCCCGCCCCCAAAACACCGCGTCATCGGGTCCCGCCCCCAACACGCCCCCTTCCGAAAACCCCGGGACCTACGCGCGTCCCGGGGTTCTGCGCGCGCCGGCGGCCTATGGAAAATAGGCGCGCCGGCATGCAAGGCCCTGCTCGGGTAAATCCGGGCGGATTTATGCGAGCAGGGCTTTGAAAATCCCCCCGTATATCGCAATGATAGGGAGAATCAACTTGGTGAGGGTGTGGCACTTTATGTCTGGGAGGGTATAGAGTCCAACAGGATAAAGATCATACAAGAGATTAAATGCTCAATAGAATCTATATGGGTAGAAATCCCATGTGTGTTGTGTAAGAGTATAGTGATAGGAGTATAATACCATCCACCTGGACAAAATGGTCAGACAGATGATAAAATGCTAAGAGAAATCAGGGAAGCTAACCAATTTGGCAGTGCAGTAATAATGGTAGATTTCAATTACCCCAATATTAACTGGGTAAATTTAACATCAGAGCATATAAGAGAGATAAAGTTCCTGGATGGAATAAACGACTGCTTAATGGAGCAATTGGTTCAGGAACCAATGAGAGAGGGAGCTATTTTAGATTTAATTCTTAGTGGAATGCAGGATTTGGTGAGAGATGTAATGGTGGTGGGGCTACTTGGCAATAGTGCTCATAACATGATCAAATTTGAACTAATAACTGGAAGGGGGACAATAAGTAAATCTACAGCTCTAACACTAAATTTTCAAAAGGGAAACGGTGATCATCCTTTCTGGTCCTTGCCTCCCTAACCTCATGGGATGTTTTTTTTCTGTAAATAGTTTTGCTCCTTAGCCCACCCCTTCCCATCCTTTTTTCTTTAATGTACATATTGTAAATATTGTATATTTTTATATTGTTTTTTTTAAATACAAGTTTTATTTACTAAACCGGTGTGGTCATTTCAGGTAAAGGTGGAAGGGGCCCATGTATTGTCCGAGTGTTGGAGGGAGGGAAGGAAGGAAGGTGAGAGAGGGAAGGAGGGAAGGAAGGAAGGAGGGTGGGAAGGAAGGAGGGG